>NC_045711.1:51266932-51566932 GCF_009834535.1 Camelus ferus | reverse complement strand
AGAAAACCAGAGGATAGAAGGAAAGCCCTTGCTAAGGCACAGAAACACAAAGAATATGGCGTGTTAACATGGCGTGTTTGCCAAAGTGCTGCCCAGAATGGCAAACAAAACTGGAACTACATGCTGTGAGAATCATTCAGTCAGTGCTGAAAGGACCTGTGGGTGGTTGCATTAACCCTGCAAAGCAATGTGGAAAGTACCCAGACACAGAAAATAGAGGTGTTCTAAAGGAGTCCAGAAATATGGGAATAGAGAATTCAGGGAAAATATTATCTCTCACCTTCCTAACTCTGTACCCTCAGAGTAGGAAAATTTACATTTGAGAATTTTAAAGCCATGTGTCACTAACTCAAATATTACCTGTACTCCTATGTTCATTGCAGCATTATTTACAATAGCCAAAACATGGAAACAACCTAAATGTCCATCAAGAGATGAATGGATAAAGAAAATATGGAATATACATGCAAAGGATTATTATTCAGCCATAAAAAGATGGAAATCCTACCATTTAAGACAAAATGCATGAAACTTGAGGGCAATATGCTAAGTGAAATAAGTCAGACAGAGAAATACAAATACTGTATAATTTTACTTATTAGTGGAATCTAAAAAAAAACAAACAAACTCAGAAACAGAGAACACATTGGTGCTCGTCGGGAGCAGGAGATGAGGGATGGGGGAAATGGGTAAAAGTGGTCAAAAGGTACAAACTTCCAGTTAAAACATGAAAAAGTTCTGGGAATGTAACATACAGCATGGTGACTATAGTTAACAATATCATACTGTATATTTGAAAGTTATTAAGATAGTAGATTTTAAAATTTCCCACCACACACATAAAACTGTAACTATACGAGGTGATGGATGTTTTAATTAACCTTATTGATTGTGGTGATCATTTTGCAATATATACAGATATAAAATCAATATGTTATACATCTTAAACTTACACAATGTTATATGACAATTTTATTTCAATAAAACTGGGGGAAAAAGTCATTAAGGCAAAAAGAAAGTGCTCTTGCCTGTAGACCTATGCAAGTCCCACGGGTGTTTTGCATTCATTGAGACAGAGCATCAGACAGATGACTAAATAATAAAATATAAAACATAAATGGCGGTGCATACATATTTAATTAGTAAAAATGGGCTAGAAAGTTTTCAGGCTCTCCCTCCCCTTTTTCAATTAGATGTGAGTAACTTCATTTTGCATTGTTGCAGATAATTTTCTCCTAGGAAAGCAAATTTATTTTTCCTCTTTGGCACTCCATCCAAGTTGGAAGAGTGAAGATGGAACTAAAGCCAAATCTTGGGAGGACTGGGAGTACAGATAGAAACAGAGGCTTATTTCAAGAGGGAGAAATCACAATGTCCAATCTGAGATCAAAAGTTGACTATGAACAGGCTACAGAGGCAAGTTGCAAATGGGAGTCTAGGACTGGGGAGATCTTCGGTGAAGAGCATAGGGTAAGCAAGATAGGAAAGAACTTGTGCCGAGCTCAGCAACAGAGTAAATGCCTTTCTTTCCTGTATATGATGCTCCTTAACCCAATTCCCTGCCTTAAAAATAAAAAAGTCTTTTGTGCTAGTTCATGTTACCAGAGACCACTTGGTCTGAAAATTAAGAAGCAGGAATTCAAGAAGGATAGCTAATAACAAATTGATCTATGGAACAGAGTTAATGAAAACAGTCCAGTTATGTTTTGGGGAATGTCTATGATCAATAATGATTTTAACCTTTAGTACAGTTGATAGTCAAACAAACATCTGTGTGAAGAGTTATTTAGCAAAACCATTGATTAGTTTTAGCATTTCCTAATTTGTGACATCATAGAAGACAATTCTTCAGATTTCTATGCCTGAGGAGCTTGCATGCAGGTGACTGCAAAGCTATTTAAGATCATAAGTATGTAAGCTAAAAATAGGTTTCCCAGTATAACCCTTTGTTACTAAATGTAATTAGCTGATTTCTCAATAAAGGATGCACATTGGCCTTAGGTCTCCTAATGGAATTGCGATACAGATTTTGTCTATGTCGGTAACTAAGAATTTGCATTTTAAACACATACCAGGTCAAATTTAAAGGCCAAGAAGAGATCAATGAAATCTGCAAAGATTTTGTATTATTCCTGAAAAGTTTTCATAAATAATAACAAGTATAACAATTGTCGATAGAAAATTAACTTTGCCTAAAAAAGCCCATTTGTTCCTCAAGAAAAATATTAGCATAAGAAATCCTGACCCATTGTTAAGAAATAAACTGACCAAGTTTTTATGTTTTATATAGCCAAGTTTTGTGGATATGTGATATCCAACCAATTTCTTGTAGGCAATAAAAATCACACCCTTTTCAAAGATGGGTAAATTACATACCAAATCTATTCAGGTGTGATAATGCCATGGTGTTTATGAGGGTAAGCATGTTGGCGAGGGTCGAGTCTGCCAGTCAGAAAGGACTTGAACTCTTCCTGGAGCCAGGGAAGCCTTATCTGTTAATTAGATTATGCTAACAGTTTATTAATCAGCTTGTGGTATATGGATTACCAAGTAATCAGCAAACTTACACCTATGCTGGAAAGATACCTCCTAGTATATGACTAAGAATGCAGCCAGGGATGTAGTCTATGACTCTGCCTAAGGCTTCTCCCAGAGCAAGGTGGCCAAGGCCTTTGACCAACCTCACTTCCTCCACCCCCTGCCAGCTACACATCCCTCCACATTTTGAAAGCTTATGAAAATAACTGATCTATTGTGGAAGTGCCTCAATCATTTTAGATTAATAGGTTTTATTTTTTTTACAGCAGTTTCAGGTTTATGGCAGAATTGAGCAGAAAATACAGAGTTCCCACATAGCCCTCCTCACCCACACACGTATACTCCCCTACCCTCAACATTCCTCATCACTGTGGCATATTTGGTACAATCAATGAACCAACGTGGACACATTATTGTTAACCGAAGTCCATAGTTTACATTAGGATTCACTCTTTTTTTTAATATTTTTAATTGAGTTATAGTCAGTTTACAATGCTGTGTCAATTTCCAGTGTAGAGCACAATTTTTCAGTTATACATGAACATACATATATTCATTGTCACATCCTTTTTCACTGTGAGCTACCACAAGATCTTGAGCAAATATCCAGAAGGAACCCTACTTCAAAAAGACACCTGCACCCCGATGTTCAGAGCAGCACTATTTACAATAGCCAAGACATGGAAAAAGCCTAAATGTCCACCAACAGATGACTGGATAAAGAAGATATGGTATATTTATACAATGGAATACTATTCAGCCATAAAAATGACAACATAACGCCATTTGCAGCAACATGGATATTCCTGGAGAATGTCATTCTAAGTGAAGTAAGCCATAAAGAGAAAGAAAAATGCCATATAAGATCGCTCATATGTGGAATCTAAAAAAAAAAAAAAAAAAAAAAAAAAAAGAACATAAAAAAAAAAGAACATAAATACAAAACAGAAACAGATTCAGAGACATAGAATACAAACTTGTGGTTACCAGCAGGGAGAATGGTCAGAAAGGGTAGCCTGGGAGTTCAAAATTTGTAGATACTGACAGACATACATAGAATAGATAAACAAGATTATACTGTATAGCTCAATCATTTTAGATGATAATGCTTCTATCTCCTTGTGACCTCTGTAACTGTTCTCAAGAAATGAACTTATTTACAAGGCAGAAACAGACTCACAGACATGGAAAACAATCTTATGGCTATGGGGGAGGTGGGAAGGAATAAATTAGGAGTTCAAGATTTGCAGGTACTAACTACTATATACAAAATAGATAAGTTTATACTGTATAGCACAGGGAACTATATTCAATATCTTGAAGTAAACTATAATGAAAAGAATATGAAAACAAATAGATGCATGTATATGTATGACTGAACCATTATGCTATACACCAGAAATTGATACAATGTTGTAAACTGACTATACTGCAGTTTAAAAAAAAAGGAGAAGAAGAAGACCTTTATCTGATCCGAATTAAGAAGTGAATTGGCAATTCAACCACTCGCAGAAACTTCAGCTATCAGACTGTCAAGGGGAAACCACAGAGAAACATTGGAAGCAGAAATATGGACAGTGACAGACCACAAATTAAGAAAGACTGGCTGACCCTGTGTGGCAGATGTTATCATCAATGAATTTAGGTTCTTGTTCTCTTTTTTTCCTCCAGGTCCGTTACTAGATATTTGTGTTTTTGAATAGGCTTGATATTGGAAGAGATAAGTTCAGAAAGTGTAAGAATTGTTTAAAATCATTATAGATAACACTAAATTAGCATTTAGTATATGCCAGGCAACATTTTAAAATGTTTAAAAGAATTAATTTATTTATTCCTCATGATTAATATGAAGAAACCAAGATGCAGAGAAGTTTAGTAACTTGGTCAAGATCACACAGCCAGTCAGTGTCTAAGTGAAGCTTTGAACCAGACAGGCTAGCTCCTAGATCTCTATATTTAACTAGTATATGTTTCATATAAAATAAAATGTGGGAAGAAAAATCTCTTTTATTATTATTGTTTCATCTGCTTTTTATTTGCTGACAAAGGGAAAGATGCTAGAATCCTTGCAGCTTAGTAGCTTACAGCTCCATTTGTGGTGAAAAGTAAATTTAATTAGTTCACTGGTAATTATTGTCTGACTGAATTATACTTTAAAATTTAATATACCAATCACAACTTAATTAGCAAACAGAGTTGTAAAGTAACAAACTGGTGCTTAAAAATAACCATTGTGTAGATTTCTGCTTTTCCTAAAATGGGTTATTTCTTTGCTTATTCCTTCACACCATTTTCCCCCAATACCACGAAATAAACAAATAAACAAATACATGAAAAGGGGAAAAGGTAGAAGTAAACCAAAAATTTTCCATGGTTTGACATCTCCAGAAATTTTTTATTGTTAGATTAGATCATAAAGCTGGAAGAGGGATACAGAAATCAAGATTTGGGGAGAAGAGGTGGTAACAAGGACATGAGGTCTCTAACCAAGGCCTGCAATACAGGAAGACGTGGAGGGGAGAAGCAGTAGGGAAAGCTGCCCAGTTTCACCTGCTATTTTGGAGCAGAGAAGGAAGGCTCAGTGAGGGGAGGCTCAGTCCCAGGAGGATGGAGGGCAGGGCTACTTCTGCTTCAGGAAACTTGGACAGAGCTCCCTAAACTCATCAGCTTCTCAGAGCCAAACCTTAAACTCACTCTCCTGAACAGCCTTTCAGATAGACTTTCTTAGTTTCCTACCAGTCCAGAGGTTTGAGGACTATTCATTTTCTGGTACAGTTTCAAGAGATGTCAGGGAAAGTAAGGGAGAAAACTGCTTGTATTGTGACAGGCTCATTCCCCCATTCAAACTAGGAGTAGCATGTTGCTCCTCTAACCAGGAGAGTGTCTGGCAGTGTGTGGCAGGGTCCTGAGCTGAAAGGCTGAGACTTACTGTCCGCTACTCTGCACTCGGTGTCAGTGAGATAGCTGTTTCATTGTTCCTGGTGAAGGAATAGGGCAGGTAAACATGAGAAGATGCAGCAGAACCTGGAAGCAGATGTAATTTGGATACCTGAAAGTAGGCAAAAGTTGCAGAACTGTGCATAGGCTGTTAGGTATCATGTCCTAATGGGCCTGGGATAGAGGTGGTCAGGTCCTTCCTCACCTCAGCTTCCAGTGTCATCTGCATGTTAACTGAAGGTGGGGACGCTCTATGGATGCCTTAGTCATCTGCCCCTCAGACGGAATCCAGACTCAGCAACTCCTTCTCACTTTAGACTTAATCCTCAAATGCCCTTTGACTCATATAGGAAGCACTTCAGGTTTTTCAGATATCAGGTAGGAGCCCTCCCTCTAAGCAGAGCCTGTAGAGTACATTAGGCTGAGTCAAAATGCACTGGACTGAGGAGGAACAGTTTTCCCAAGTGGAAAGCATCTTTCTTCTACAATGCCAGGGGTTGATTGTGCTAGGGATTTGTGAGGACCCCATGAGCTAAAATATGTAAAGCCCTTTTGAACAGTGCATGGCACCAAGTGAATATATAAGAGATCATAATTGTTATTACTTCCCTTGGCAAATGAGAAAAAGCCTCAAGGAGATTAAATAAGTTGCCCTACTGACGTGTGACAAAAAAACAGAACCAGGATTGAGACCAGGTGTGACTGATTCCAAATCTTCCCCTTCTAGAATGTTGTCCACCTGAGGGAAACTAATGAGAAGCATATTAGCAGACCTTCCAGTCCTGCCATTGTTGCAGAAAAATCTGTTACAGCTCAGCGTTATAGCTCAGTGTTACAGCTCATTTGTGACAGCAACCTGAATCTGGGCGAGAGACCAAGCAGCACTCAGAGAGTTGAAGAACTCAGGTTTATTCCGCCACCAGGGCCAGAGGAGTTAACACTCCAACCCCTGGACCCCGTCTGTACGGTTACACAGGCCTTTATAGGCTGCCAGTTTTACACTTTGCAACATCATATGCAAATAAAGTATAACAGAAGTTGACCAACCAGGAACAAGCTTTGTAGAAATAGACCAATCAGGAGTAACAGAAATAACCAATCAGGAGTGAGCTCCATGCAAATGAAGTACTACAAATGGACCAATTTGAAGTTAGGGAAGTGGACCAATCAGAAGTGAGAGTAATAACCAATCAGGAGTGAAGGAAATAACCAATCAGAAGTGAGCTCAGGGAACCAATAGCATTTTAGGGGCAAGTAAGCTGGTTCAGAGGCAAAAAGTGAGATAGAACCTCTGGGCCAGGGAACTGGATGATGCCAGCTCAAGAGTAGTGGCCCTGCTTGGGGGCCCTGCCAGTCTTTTTATTGGGCTTCCCGCCTCCTGGTAAGACCAGCCCTACACCCAAGCCCTGATAAAAGCATAGATAGGCATGGGCTGTAATAGTGCATTTTTCCAGTTGAAGTTCCAAAGCAGCTTCTGAATCCTTCTCAACATGTCATGCCAAGCAGCCACTTCCCATCATTTAGAATCCTGATGAAAAATGAAGCTATTTGCCATCTCTGAGTTGT
This sequence comes from Camelus ferus, assembly GCF_009834535.1. Classification (NCBI taxonomy): domain Eukaryota; kingdom Metazoa; phylum Chordata; class Mammalia; order Artiodactyla; family Camelidae; genus Camelus; species Camelus ferus. The sequence continues at coordinate 51,559,891 of NC_045711.1, read as the reverse complement.
GGTGCCCAACTATTAGGCATGCAGACCCTGTGGACCACACCTCGTAATTCTTCCCTGAATCTTCATCGATTGTGGTCTTCTGGGCTTGTTCTCTGAGCAGTGTCTCCAGTAGGGCTGAAATTAAGATTTCAGAATGACAGTCTCACAAGTTTTAAGTACAAGTACTGTTATGAGAATTATACATCTCCAACACCATGATCAAAGCTTCCTGGTGTCACTGAGTTAGATACCTTTCATAAAACTTGGGTTGTCTGTCACTAGAATGCCTTCTTCCTATCTTACTGTAATTTTTGTGAAGTTATACCCTAAATCTGGAGTCATTCAGAACAAAATGCCAAACTCAGGAGAACTATCATAATGTACACATGGTATCCATAATGCTTCTAACTGTTCTGTCTAGATTTTGTTTCTGAGAGAGATTGCTTCTCAGTACTACTTTTTCTTAATTGTTTTTCCCCACAAGAACATTCTGTTGTTCCTACAAGATTTCTATATAACAAACATAGAACTGAAGAGCTTGGTTTTTTCTTTTTCTTTTTTTTTTTTTTAACTCTCCTGCATGAAAATTAGAAAATACACTCATGCTGTTAAGAAAGTGCAGAAAAGCCTGACTATGATGAAGCTATTCTCCTATCTGTCCTGAATGAGACTGGTAAATTGCAAGAAGGAGAAAAGAATTCTTCCCAGTTCCCAAGAGGAACTGCAGATTTACTGACAATCGAAAGATGGATGGGTAGTGCTTTTTATTCATTCCATTGTCAGTCAGTCAACAGCTCTGACTGCGCATTACCCAAACAACTGAACAGGTGTGTGGTTTTTCACTCTCTACTCAGTGGAAGCTGCCACTGGGGGCCAGATGTCTCTTGTTACAACAAAGCACTCTCCTTCTATATCTCAGTCACATCCCATCATGGGGGAGAGAAAAGATGCCTGAAGGACTTCGAAGGCAGAAATTACCTCCAGTCCCTGAGGGAAAGGTAGGCTTATTCCGTGCCCAGGCAAGGAGACAAGCAATACTCTTGTCCAGGCAGTCCAGGGACTCCTAGAACAGAGGGAACGGCAGGGTGGATTGGACCTGCAAGGGTAGGTACGACCTCATCTGGTCATGACTGCTGAAGTTGATGGAGACTGGGAGTCAAGAACAGATACCCAAAAACCATTAATCTAGGAAAGGTGTGTGAGCATAAAATTTGAATCTAGAAGAAAGATCTGTCTTTTTGTTGAATATAGTTTCAGATGCTACTAACATTTCTTCAATGTGTACCATATTTCATTGAATTTCATTCGTTCTAAAACACATATTTTTCCACAATTTAACATCTTTGAAATTAAAATACAACTTATAATTGATTATCTGTCATAGTTTACTGGGCAGCAGTTTTTCTTTCTTGGTGATACATAAAATAGCAGTGCATCTTACAATCTACAGCATAACAGATTTCATGAAGTATGGTTAACATTGCTAAGTACTATGCTGGGTACCTTCATAGAAGTTATGTCATTTAGTTCATTTTTTTCTGGTAGAAGCTCTACTGAGATACCATACAACTTTCTCAATTAGAGTGTACAATTCAATGTTTTTTTGTATATTCACAGAGTTGTACTACATCACCACAACAATTTAGAACATTTTTATCATCCTATGAAGAAATCCTATACCCATTAGATGTCACTTCCATTTCATCCAGCCCATCCAGCTCTAGGCAACAACAAATCTGCTTTTGAGCCCTATAAATTTGCCTATTTGGGACATTTCTTATGAATGGAATTATATTATACGTGGTCCTTTGTGTTCTACTTCTTCATTTAGTGTGATATTTTCAAGGCTCACCCATGTTGTAGCATGTATACTAATTAATTATTTTTCATGGACAAGTTATTCCATTGTATGAGTAGACTACATTTTATTTATCCATTCATCAATTGATGGACATTTGGATTATTTCCATCCTTTGGCTCTTATGAATAATGATGCTATGAACATTTGTGTACAAGTTCTTGGCTGGACATATGTTTTTATTTCTCTTGGGCATATACCTAGAAGTGGAATTGCTAGGTCAAATGGTAATTTTATGTTTAACTTTTTGAGAAACTACCAGACTGTTTCCCAAAGTGACTGCACCAGTTTGCATTCCTACAGTGTATGAGGGTTCTAATTTCTCCATATCCTTGCTAACACTTGTAATTATCTGAAATTTTAGTGCTAGCCACCACAAGTAGGTGTGAAGTAACATCTCACTGAGGTTTTGATTTGCGTTTCCCTAGTAGCTAATAATGTTAAGCATCTTTTCATCATGCTTACTGGACATTTGTATATCTTCTTTGAAGAACATTCATTTCTTGGGACAAACTGTTATCAAGTCTTCACTATATTCTAGGTATGTGGGAGACATTGCATTGAAAGCACCAATTCTTCACCCCTCTCTGTATCCATACCCTTTGCAAACTAATTTGGTACTCAGTAATATCGATTTGGTAGTACCTTCTCATTTGAACTCAGAACTTAGCCACATGTCTTGCTTTGTCCAGTGAGATGTTAGGAGATCACACCCAAGCTAGCCTGCTGAAGGATGAGATATGTGGTGAAGGGCTGAGTTTCTTCATCATCCCAACCAGGACTCTTCTTGATCAGCCAATAGCCAGGCAATCCCCAGATAAATAAGTGAACCCAGCAAATTTGTCAGAGCTATCTAAAGACTTGCAGCTAACCACAGACACATAAACAAATTCAGCTCAGATCACCTGAACCCCTAAGACTCATGAGCTAAATAAATGTTTATTGTTATCTTCTACTGAGAGGTTGTGATTGTTTTGCAGCGTTATTATGGGACCAGAAATAATGCAAGACAGTATCTTAAGTACAGAGGATAGAAAAATGAAAGACAGAATTCCTGCCTTCAGGAGACGTTATTGAATTAGGTAAGGCAGAAAAATGCCAGACAGTAATAATATGGTTCAATCTGTGCCATGAAAGATATTTGGACACTCATTTGACCAGGTAGCCATCACCGCCCATTTTGTAGAAGTTTTGGGAGCTGAGTGACAAAGCCTCCTAACTATTCCCATCAATTTCTCCACTTTGTGCATTTGACTGGCTCCCTTGATGTTCAGTGCAGTGTATCCTGTACCTACATCATGTTCTTCCTGGAGCCATTCAAAATATTTGGCAATGTGCAGAGTTGGCATAAAATTTTAATTGTGAATCTTGGCCACTTAAATTATTGTACTAGCATAACTCTAATTAAAAGTTACTGTTTCATATTCCTCCCAAGTTCTGACCTGATGAAAGGTCTATTATCCTTTCAAGTCTGTCTTAAGCCTTTCTGACTTCTGTTGCCTTTTCCTGAGGCATTTTGGTTTGGCCAAAATACTTTTGTTTCACATTAGTGACAATGCAACTTTAAGCCAACATTTTTTTTTTTTCTTAAGCTGCATTAGCTTTTATGATCATGTCTTCTATGTTGACACTTTATCAAACATTTTCACTATGCTTAGCACAGCTAGATGTGCCAAAAACCAGTCTGTTAAGCTGGCTCTCTAAAATAGACTTTTCTCTCTCTCTTTCTCTCTCTTTTTTAAGTTCTAAGCCATCTCCTTCAAAACATTAGGCAAACAACTTATCATGGATATTATAAACCAGAAGTTTTAGCCACTTTAGGTATATAGATAGATGCCTTTGAGCATCTGATGAAAGCTATAATCCCCTTCTTAAAAACAAGCAAAAATACTGTTGTATACACACATTTTCAGAGGCTAATCTCTAAAGCCTCAGGGTCCCTCTAAAGCCTTTCAGTTCCTGGCCTAAGAGACTCATGTTGTAAAGAGAATTTTAGCTTCCAAAGGGAGGTCAGGTTAAATTAAACATTTTTTGATCATTGAATATAGCTACCTAGCCAAGTGAGCCAAGTGTGCATATATTGCGTTGTAAACATGAGAAAAATAGGAAGAAAGGTTTGGCCATTAATAAAGGACAGGGCAGCATACATTGTTGGAAGGAGAACAAAACACAAGGAGTCCCTGATTTGCTTCTAGGCCCATCTCTGTCAAGGCTTTGCCACTTCCCAAGGCCATTGCATCCTCTTCGGTAAGAATTATAGTTTAATTAGATCCCGTTTGTTTATTTTTGCTTTTATTTCTATTGCCTTTTTAGGCTGTCCTAGAAAAACATTTATATCAGAGAACATTTTGCCTATGTTCCCTTCTAAGAGGTTTATGGTGTCTTGTTTTATGTTTAATCCTTTAAGACATTTTGAGTTTATTTTTGTGTGTGGTGTCAGGGAGTGTTCAAACTTCATTGATTGGCATGCACCTGTCCAGCTTTCCCAACACCACCTGTTGAAGAGACAGTCTTTTCTCCATTGTGTATTCTTGCCTCCTTTGTCAAAGATTAATTAACCATAGGTGTGTGGGTTTACTTCTGGGCTCTCTATTCTGTTCCACTGATCCATGTCTGTTTTTGTGCCAATACCATGCTGTTTTGATTTCTGTAGCTTTGTAGTGTTGTCTGAAATCTGGAAGGATTATTCCTCCAGATTCATTCTTTTTCTTCAGTATTGCTTTGACAATTCTGAGTCCTTTGTGATTCAATATAAATTTTGGGATTATTTGTTCTAGGTCCGTGAAAAATGCCCTAGGTAATTTGATAGGGATCACATTAAATCTCTAGATTGCTTTGGGTAGTATGACTATTTTTAACAATATATGTGCACCCAACATTCATAGCAGCACTATTTACAATAGCCAAGACATGGAAGCAATCTAAATGTTCATCAACATCAACAGATGACTGGATAAACAAGTTGTGGTATACACACACACACATACATATACATACAATGGACTACCACTCAGCCATAAAAAGAATAAAGTGATGCTATTTACAGCAACATGGATGAACCTAGAGATTGTCATACTAAGCAAAGCATGCCAGAAAAGTAAAGAAAAATACCATATGATATCATTTATATGTGGAATCTTAAAAGAGGACACGAATGAACTTATTTATAAAACAGGGACAGACTCACAGACGTAGAACATGAACTAATGGTTACCTAATGGTTACCTAATGGTTACCAGGGGGTAAAGGGAGTGCAAAGGGTTTATTAAAATTTGCAGATACTGCCCTTCGGCTGCCGCACAGACACCTCTGCAGCCACCGCCGGCCACGGGGCCAAGGCAGGCGCCGGCTGGGCCCAGCCCCTTCTCCGCCCGCCCCCTTCTCTGCGCCCAGCCCTGCGCCAACGCCGGCCGAGTGCTGTCAGCTCCCTCGGCGGCGGCAGACCGAGCCTCGGTGCATGCTGAGCTCCTGCGGCCGCTGGCTGCTGCACGTCCTAGGCCTTAGCTTCCAGCTGCTGTCGCACCGGCCACTTTTTCTCTGCCCGCACCGCCTCATGAGGCCGCAGGTCGTATCGTCCTCGGCAATCCCAGCCCCGGCAAGGGGACCCGGTGCGCCCACATCCTTGAGAAATATGGCTACACACAACTTTCTGCAGGAGAACGTCTTCGTGATGAAAGGAAGAACCCGGATTCATAGTATGGCGAACTCATTGAAAAGTACATTAAAGATGGAAAGATTGTGCCAGTTGAGATAACCATCAGTTTGCTAAGGAAGGAAATGGCTCAGACAACAGCAGCCAATGCTCAGAAGAATAAATTCTTGATTGATTTCCAAGAACTCAAGACAACCTTCAAGGTTGGAACAAGACCGTGGATGGGAAGGCTGATGTATCTTTTGTTTTGTTTCTTGACTGTAAAGATAATGAGATCAGTATTGACCGATGTCTTGAGAGAGGAGAGAGTAGTGGTAGGAGTGACGACAACAGAGAGAGCTTGGAAAAGCGAATTCAAGCCTATCTTCAGTCAACAAAGCCAATTATTGACTTACATGAAGAAATGGGGAAAGTCAAGAAAATAGATGCTTCTAAATCTGCTGATGAAGTTTTTGATGAAGTTGTGAAGATTTTTGACAAGGCTAATTCTAAACCTGAAAGTATCCTTGAAATCATGCTTGAATCTTTCTTTGATAGCTGCTATCACAACCCCCTTTTTAAGACAATTTTAATCTTTCATAATTACATCTCAATTAGTGGCTGGAAAGTACATAGTAAGACAAATTAAATTTTTTATCTTCAGTTGTTTTTTTTTTTTTTTTTTTTCTTTTTGTTGCTGGAGTAGACAGTGAATTCGGTTCTAATTTCACCTTAGCTATGGTGCTCACAAAACGAAGAAGGGTATTATCTGGTTCTTTGTGTTTATTCAAAATGAATATCCCTCTTATGGTTTGTGCCTTCTGTAAGCAAAACTTTTTAGTATACCCTTTCAATAATTACAACGTTTGGATTAGGGATTCCCCATGTCTTCTTTCTCTTGGAGGTTTTAAATTTCCAGCCTGTTAAGTGAATTTGTGGACCAAATTCCAAAGGAACTTTTTGTGTAGTTAGTTCTTGCGCAGTGTGTTTGGTAAACAGACTCATAAAGTGAATTCCTAGAAGTGTTTCACTATTTATCAAATAACTGACCGTTTCCTATAGAAAAGGAAGACAGCTTAGGCTTTGTTTCACTACAACTTGTGCGAAGTTGTGTGACAGGACAGAGTCTTTGTTTCCAGGGATTGGGGTGGGGGCCTGGGGATTCAGACCCTGGCAGAATTGTCAGCTTTATTCTGACATAAATCTGAGGGTGTGAGGGGCAAGGCTCACATCTAAGGACATGGTCCTTATGCTCTATTATATAGTGTTATTAATGATTAAACTGTTCTTAATGAAATTCCTAGCAGTGGAACCTTGAAATGCATGTATTTAGGATTATGGTAAAATGAGTCAGTTAGCGATTTAGTAATACTTCAAAGTTGTTTTGTTTGTTTTCTAGACTAAGCATAGGGTTAGTATAAAGCAGAAAAAAATCTAATGGTTAAATTTCCCATTTGAATTTTATTTTCTTGAATACTTAAAAATCATTGCACTTTGGTCAGAAAAAATAATAAATTTATCTTATAAATGTTTTTTAAAAAAAGATTTGCAGATACTAAGTACTATATATAAAATAAACAACAAGGTCCTACTGTATAGCACAGGGAACTATATTCAATATCTTGTAGTAACCTATATAAAAAAAGAATATGAAAGGGAATATATGTGTGTACGTGTATGACTGAAACATTATGCTATACTCCAGAAATTAACACAACATTTTAAGTCGACTATACTTCAATTAAAAAAAAATTATAGTGGTGGAAGGAGGGTATTTGGACTGCAAGCAGTGGCTTCCAAATTCCAATCTATGGATGCATGCTGGGCTGGCTACATCCAAATCATTTGGAAAGCTTGTTCAAATAGTTTTGTTTTGTGTTGATTTGGTTTGGTTTTGGGTTTTATTTTGCTCTGCCTCTAGATATTTTGATTCACTAGGTCAGGAGGCGGGGCCCAGGAATCTGTGATTTCTAAAAGCTCCCTAGGTGGTTAGTATGGCCAGTAGGTATGATTAAGTGTAGGTGCCACTAGATTAAATGACCCTTGGGTCACCTCTAGCACCACAACTGCATGAGTCGGTAATCGTGTGTGTGTGTGTGTGTGTGTGTGTGTGTGTTATGAATTAGGACAGGGTAGAATTTGCAGCTTGAGCCTGGGGAGTCCACAGAAACATCATAACTTCACACAGTGTAGACAAATGCACAACCATTTTCATGATGTCTGCCCTCATTAGCTATTCCATGCCCAAATTGGCGGTGTCAGCCACCAACAGCTGGGACTGTCTGTGACGGGCCTGCCTGTCCCCTCAATGCTGGGGCTGTGCAGAGGCTCTCTGGGTCCATCTTCCACCTGATGGGCAGCTGTTCTGGCAGACACAGCTGGCAGATTGTCTGTGGGTAGAAACCTTATTGTACCTGGGATGCTTCTGGGGAAAAGAATTAAAACAATGTCTTTAAAGGTGAGGATAATGACTGAATAATTGTTAGCAAGGTCACCATCCTCATCTTTAAAGACACTTATTCTATGTTTTATGGAAAAAAGTGTCAATGTCCCTGACAGCTGTGGGAGTTGGCTCTGCAGTGACCTTCCCAGGCCTTGGTGGCATTAGGGAAAGCAGCAGTGCACTTGGCATGGATGCTAGAGGACTTGGCAACAAACAGAACTTTGGGGAGTTGGAGAGGAAGGGGACAGAATGACAGATGCTACACTGTAATTAGGAGATGGCTTCCCTGATTTGAAGTGCTCCTGGCAACCCAGCTATAGGTAGTGAAAAAGCCCAGAGCAGCACAGTTTTATGATGATTGTGAGTTGAGCTTTAATCTCAAGCTAGAGTTGTCTGGATTTCATGAATTTTACTTGAATTACCCAGGAAAGTTTAAAGCAGAGGGTAGCAGTCCTCAGCTAATCTGTTGACTTAATCTCCTTCCTAGCTCCTTTACTCCAAAGAATACAACAGGTTTCTCTGCTGGGGGTCCAAGCATGTCCCCAGACATGGCCCTTGAACCTACAGTTCCTGGGAGTGGCAGGAGCATGTTGGTCCTCTTTGAAGACTGGAGATCCGTAGACTCTGCATACTGAAGTAAAAATGGTATTGGGCCTGTAACAGAGGAGGTGAGCTAGACCCATTTTCATTCTAGGCCTCAGTGCCCTCCTCTGAAAAAGAACAGAACTGGAACAAGATGTCTGTGAGGTGCCCTTCATCTGTAACATCCAACTCCGTGTTAGTGGTCCAGGGACGGCCCTAGGAAGGAAGGTCAAGGACCAGGTTGTCAGTGATGGCAGGAAGAACCTGGATGAAAAATAGCATCTTTGGGCTCCAGTCCCACTGCTGCCATTACTAGAAACCTCTGTTCCTTTCCAAACTGCAGTTTCTCATTCCATAAAGTAAACTAAAACATCTAGATAAATTGCTCTGACTTCTAAGACTTTACCAAAAAAAAAAAAAAAAAAAAAAAAAACTTTTATTTTGAGAGCAATTTCAGGCTCACAGCAAAATTGAGAGGAAGATACAGAATTTCACATGTACCTTCTGCCCCTGCAAATACATAGCCTTATCACTGTTCCCACCAGAGTGGTATATTTGTTACAATTGATGAACTTATATTAACACATCATTATTACCCAAATCCATAGTTTACATTAAGTAGGGTTCATTCTTTGTGTCGTACATTCTGTGAGTTTGGACAGATGCATAGTGACATGTATCTGTCACTGTAATATCATAAAGTATTTTCACTACCCTATACATCCTCTGTGCTCTGCCTATGCGTCTCTCTCCTCTCCAGGCCACCCCTGGCAACCATGATCCCATTATTGTCTCCATAATTTTGCCTTTTTCAGACTCTCAAATAGTTGTAATCATACAGAATGTAGCCTTTTCAGATTGTTTTCTTTCTTGCAACTTCCTTATCCTATGATTTTCTTGTGCTTTGAATTCTCCCCCATTTCCACCTACCCTCCAAATCCATTTTTGAAAAGTAGGGGGTATTGTACACATTCAGAAGCGTTAGCATACGTGCTCACCTTTCTTTCTTACAACTGCCCAGCACAGTGCTGCCCTATGACCACCGCAAGTTGGGTAAAGGCCTTGAAGAGGTCACTTTGTACCTCCCTGGGGTCAGCCCTGAGCTCTGTCAGCACTGGTCCAATCCAGGAGCGACTATTTTTAGTTAGAGCACTCAGTTTCTTTACCTCCTGAAGGAAGCTGATTCCAAGAAACAGACCTACATCCAAAGGCACCTTTATGAGATGAGTGTAAAGCAAAACCTCAGTCATCGGCAAATCTCACAGCAGCTATGTTACTTGAATCTTCTGGTTGACTTTTCAATGGCTAAAAGTCTTGCCAAAATGTGTAATTCCATGTTCTCTTTTGCTAAGTGGAAAAAATCACTGAAAACAAAATCTTCATTAGATGGTTGTGGCTGCCCCAGGGCCTTGTCACATCATTCTAAATATTGGCTCTCATTGTTCCATCTTATGAATAAGATGATACCAGACAGAGCTCTGAATATGGATCAAACCCAGGAAAGTCCTCTGGAAGCTCATTTTTAGAAGTGTGGGAAAGGAGTTGCTGTATGCCCGACTCCCGGCTGGGTGCCCTGCGTCCACTGTGTCATCTCACCCACTCAGTTAAGCCTTGCACTGGCCTTTTACAGGAGATGAAACTGAGCAGCAGAAAAGTTAAAGCTTCTGGAAAGTCTGGCTCCGAATCCAGGCCCTTTCCAGATGCCATCCCACCTGATATGTCCTTTGTGGACATATTCTTTGTGGTTTGTCTCATTCTCCCAAAGCAGAACTAGCAGCCTGGTTCTGATAAACTGAGAGTCCTGGGTAATTCTTCTCTAGTTAACTGCAATTTCACTCCAAACCCTACTTAAAGTGAGCATTTTTAGATATTTTTTAAAATTTTCAAGTATCTTGCCTTATATTTGTGGAAATATCCTTGATTTTACTGTAATCAATTCATTTCCTGGGTTGCACTCTCTACTTTTTTCTTTCCCTACATTCCTCCCCTACTTTTCACTCTATTATAAATGTCTTATAATATGTTATAAATTCCTTATATTGAAACTCTGACTATCTCTATTTCAGAGTTTGCACAAAGGTCCTAAATCAATATTTGTTGGAAGATTGGGGAAATTTATAACACTGTACATTACATTTAGCATATATATTATACATGATACTTGCTTGGTTTTATTTGTTGGTATCAATTTTTAAAGATCATACAATTGAATTTAAATTGTATATAAAAAAGAGCCCTGCCTTAGTAAGAGAGGCTTAGAGCCCAATACATAGAAATTAAATTAAAATTAATACTATAACATAATGGATGACACTTGCTGACCCAGGGGTAAATGACCTGGTCTCTACCGCCACCTCTACCACCAATTAGCTATATGAACTTGAGCCAAGCATGTAGCCTTTCTGACCTCAGTTTTCTGCTGTTGAAACAGAGACGGTCCATCCAGCAGCTGGTCTTCTAGCTCTTCCACGGTGTCTACACGAGCCAGTGCCCAGGCAGCATAATGCCATTTACACATTCATCTTGGTTAACAGTGGAACCAGAAAAAAACTAAAAATATCCCTTTCCCTTTTGTGATACTCAAGAAATTCAAGGTGACTGGTGTAATTAACTTCTCTCCTTGGGCCTTGCAAGACCTGGCAAAAACCCTGGCAGAAAAGCAGTTGTTTTAGTTTGCAAATACCTGTACTGCCTAGTTCAATTCAGCTCTCTCCCAAACAACTACCCAGCAGCTGTTGACTTTGCAGAGGTGGGTCCCACAGTCACTGTTTACAGTTTGATGCATTGTGTTCAAAGAGAAAAGGACTCTGAAAAGCGAATTCCCATCAGATTGCATCAGCCATCCAGAACCTGGCATTCCAGGGCAGATGGAGGCCCAGCAGGTAGATAAATGGTAACCCTACCCTGAATGAACACTTGACAAAGAAAGGTCGGAAATGAGGTGGTAAGGAAAGAAAGTACAAGGAACACCAAACATCTGTCTAAAAGATGCAAGGAGGAAAGAAATTGTCCTTCCTCCACAGATACCATGTGGGTCTGTGTACCAATTTACCAATCAGCAGCTGTTTGGCGTTTCCACTGTCCTTTGTACAAGGGACAAGTTTATTACCAAGCTACAACAAATTTTTCTAGCCCAACCTCTAGTCAAAAACTGTTTTTTTTTTAAACACTTTTTATTGAGTTATAGTCATTTTACAATGTTGCATCAAATTCCAGTGTAGAGCACATTTTTTAGTTATACATGAACATACATATATTCATTGTCACGGTTTTTTTTCTCTGTGAGCTATCACAAGATCTTGTATATATTTCCCTGTGCTATACAATATAATCTTGTTTATCTATTTTCTTTATGTCTTAGCCAATAGTTTTAACACAGGGCAAAACCTGATTTCTGTGGGGTACCTGGCCTCCCAGGGAATATGGTTATAAATCTGCACCAAATTTAAGATTATCCACAATATGGCTTCAATTATGGTTCAGTTTTGGTACATTCTGTAGTCTTTCCTCATTTTTCAACCAGCAGTGTCTTCTAGACCTTAATATATGTTTTTTGCATGTGACTAACCAAGGGGGGCAGGCAAGTAATCTTAGACCCACTATCATCACATGAAAGTGCAAACACATAGTTTCCATAAGAAGCATCTTGGTTTTTGCTTCTCTGAATATTTCCCCAAAATGGCCACTGATCCAAAGGAATTTGTCAGAAGATCTGGACTGCATAAGATGTTCATGGCCCAGAATTCTCTCTGCCCTCCTCTCTACCCCAAGTTTACTTTAAACCATAAAGTATCATTTCCTATTCCTTAACTCAGGTGGACTCAGATGTAAGGCATGATGTGTCCTCAGTAACATGGACCGTGGAGAAAGGTCGGCAGATGGAGCAGCATAAGATAGGAATAAAGTTCTCTCCATGGACCTCACTAAGAACAACAAAACTCTTGGAAGAAAAGTATTTTCTTGAAGGTCTGCTTTCTCTCTGTTGCTTTTTCCATTAACTATGGGCGACTTCAGGCAAGGTGCTGGAACCACTGAATCTCTGCTTCCTCCCTACAAAGCAGTGTTGATAACACATACAGTATAGTGTTGTTTGAGTATTAAAATCAATGAAGTAGTTGAGATTATGTTTAAGCTACAAATAGCCGCATAAACATAGGATATTTTTATTGCTGTAACAGTAGCATTTGGGCAAGATATTGATCATCCCTAAAGTTCACTCACATATGATTTATGGCTCCTATCTGCATAATACAGCCCAGACTCTCCATCGGATCTGTTTGTTCTGATGCTCATTTTCCTATTTTTTTTTCCTCTTTTCCAGATGCATAGAAACATAATTAATAGCTACCAGTCAATTTGCTTTTGATTTAAACATAATGAACACAATGCTGTGATGATGGCTTTGCACATATCCAGCAACTGAGGCTGAGCTGCTACACTGAGCTTCATTCAGTAATTCAGTCTTTGCTTCCTATTTAGATGAATTGGCTTCTCGTAATGTAGTTACTCTGACAAACATATGCTGCCACCCATCTTCCATTGCTCAAGCACTTTGAAGCTGTTAAATGAGATTTGATTATGTTTAGCCATGATCGCATACCCTCTATCTGTTACTGGGTTTATCAGGTCGCAGTTCAACAGTTACTAAGTCTCCCTTATGTGCAAAGCATTAGGAGGGAGCTGGCAAAGTAGAAGAACAGACTTCCAACCAACCACACAGAACAGGGCTCTATTTCTAGCCTCACTGTTTTCAGTCCTTGTTACTTGGAGCAAGTTGCTTAACCTCCCTGGGCTTGTTTTCTCTTTGGTAACATTGGAGAAATAATCTCTCTCAGGTGAGAACTACCCATAATATCTATAAAAGCATCTGGGATAATACTTAAAATAGGAATAGGTACAATGGAGTACTCTTCCACTTACTTACCTTTCCATTTCTCTCCCGTACACACCATGCATGATGTTTCTCTGTGTAGAGATGAATACGTGTTTTCAAAAATTTACCATCTAGCGGAAGAGAGAGAAATATGAGCAAGTAATTTCCACGCAAAGCAGAACTAAATACGTTCTAAAATAGAGGCTCAAACGAAGTTCCATAGCATCACAGAGGATGTGCATTAATATCCCAAATGGAAAGGCTGAAGTGTCTTCAAAGGCTAGCAGGAACCCAATCAGTGGAAAAGAGAGAAAATTCACATAGGTGGTTAACCCAGAAGAGCTGATTCTGCCATAGTGCCATGAAGAATTCATTTGGGTCTGGTCTTCTGAGTCGGTGACACCACGGTGATGAAAATTCTCAGACATAGGACTCCCATCTCCTTATGGGCCATGGATTTAGGTTCTTGATCACAGACAGTTCCCTGAACGTGAGCCAGAAAGAGTGGGATTGGATCAGGCAATCCCAAAAGTCATGCCAATAGCCCCCTGGTGTAGTCAGTGAGGAGGTCTAGCACACACAAGACAGGGAGCTAAGAATCCAATGGGGTGTTGTATTTAACAAACATTAGTTGAACACCTACTGTGTGTCAAGCCCTGTACATGTCAATCAAATAAATACATGGAAGAGATATTAATTGTACCTTTGTATATGAAGACGGAAATATGAGGAATCATGGTAATATTGTCATTTTATCACATGAATTAGTTTTGAATAGAAATTCAAAATGGCAAACTCTTCTACTAGCAACATTAGGCTCGTACAGTAGACAAATCATGAATGGAGGACATAGAGTTTAGTCTTCCTCTACTATTTACTAGGTATGTGACAACTATGCTCCTGCTGTTACAGTGTACTGAGAGAAACTGTATTCTAAGTACTTACATAATTTCACTTATTCTTCCTAAAGCTCTTTGAGGCATGTATCTTTGTATTCACTTTCCAAATATAGAAACTGAATCTGTAAGAAGTCGAGTAATTTGCCCAAAAATACACATCACGTAGCTGAGAGAGCCTGGACTTAAACCTCACTTTGTTTCACTCCAAAGCTTGTCCTCTTGACTGATACATTATGCTGCTTCCATGCAAGTTGGATAACTTTCCTTGCCCCCAAAGTGAAGATTATGTATACAAAAGTGGTGATGTGTTGGAAAACAGTATAAAGATGGTTATTATTCCAAGTGGCATTTAGTACATTGTTAACAGATGTTAATATGACTAGGCTGCAAAGGTTGTAGAGCCTTTAAATCAATCCACCTGCTCATCTAACCTTTTCATGGTAACAGAATGAATTTGAGATCAAGTTTATCTGACCACACATGGCAACACATATTCGTTAAGCCCACTATGTTCCCAGAGTGCAGGTAGACAGAGTCCCTGTCCTCAAGTTCCTCTCAACCTAGAGGGGAAGTGGGGAAGACACATTTGCAAACAAGTAAACTGCAATCCATTTTTGGTAAATTGAGGAAGAGAATTGTGTTCAAAGCAGAGAAGTAGCAGAGGAGAGAGAATGCTCACTTGAGGCTAGAGGACTCACCAGTCCTCATCCTTCAGAGAGCCATCTCCCAGATACCACCCAAGGCTAAGAACTAGAGACATTTGCTGGGATTCACAGGTAGAAGGTGAGTTTCATTTACTATTCTAGGCATTTTAAATGGAAAATGACAAGAGAGACTCTGTGTGTGGGTGTAAAGACCACCTGTGTTTGAGTGCCCAGCAATGCAGGCTTAAGGAACCATTGCAAGCTGCAGGTCAGGGTAGGCTTCCCCCAAGGAAATTTAGCCAGGTAGAAGGGGGCTAGGGGACGGGCAAAACTGGGCAGAGCAGCTGGTTTCCAAGCAGAGGAAGTACCGTGTGCACACACTCAGAGGCAGAGGGTTGCAAGCTCAGGGAGCTGTAAACCAGTGTGCTGGAATGATTCGTGCAAGGACAGGATCTGAGGGGAATTTATATACTAGGCTTGTCTGCGGCACATCAAAGAAGCTAATGGCGAATGTACTGAACCTGTTCCTTTAAGCTGTGGCTTGTAATCTGATAGCAAAAAGTGGATCACAAATGGTTACACATAAATACAGCAGTGTAGCGTTACCATAAGGTTAATGTCATTTATTAGAAAACTAATTGAGAGCTAAATTGTATGACAAGTACTGTAAGTGCCAGTATTTCAGAGGAAAGGGGAAAAGAATGGGGAGAACTAGATTTATTCAGTTGTTATTCATTTATATATATTTTTAACTTTTTTTATTGAGTTATAGTCATTTTACAATGTTGTGTCAAATTCCAGTGTAGAGCACAATTTTTCAGTTATACATGAACATACATATATTCATTGTCACATTCTTTTATGCTGTGAGCTACCACAAGATCTTGTATATATTTCCCTGTGCTATAAAGTATAATCTTGTTCATCTATTCTGCATATGCCTGTCAGTACCTACAAATTTTGAATTCCCAGTCTGTCCCTCCCACCCCCCTCCCCCTTGGCAACCACAAGTTTGTATTCTATGTCTATGAGTCTATGATTCTATGAGTCTCCATTTTGTATTTATGTTTTTTTTTTTTTTAGATTCCTCATATGAGCGATCTCATGTGGTATTTTTCTTTCTCTTTCTGCTTTATGTCACTTAGAATGACGTTCTCCAGGGACATCCATGTTGCTGCAAATGACATTATGTTGTCATTTTTATGGCTGAATAGTATTCCATTGTATATATTCTGTCTAGGTAGGTTTTTTTATCCCAATTTTTCAGAGGGGAAAACTGAGGCTCAGGGAGGTAAAGTAAGTTGCCCAGAATCACACAGATAACTAGTGGTGGAGCCAGGACTGAACCCGGGTCTATTCATTTTTTATTAAGCCCCTCCAGAGTGGTCAGGGCAAAGCTTCCAGGAAGAAGAGAAGTGGGGATCCCTGGAAATTTTTCACAGGATATTTTGACAAGAGCCTTTTTAAACCAACACATTTTAAATGAAAACCTCCCTGATTTCCAGAACCATACGTGTTCCTCTTACCCCTTCCAGGACCCCAGCACTGCAGAGTCCTTCTGCTTGGGGGCTGGCTGGATTGGGGTGCTGCTTCCTGGCTGAGAAGGTAACATCACCCCCAACCCCAGCATTCATACAGCCTGGATTTTCCAGCCCCTGGGGGTCAGGCCAACTCATCCAAGATGTTATTCCAAAGTCTGCATTTGGCATCTGATCCTGAGCAACTGAAGCTGTCCAGTTTGCTTCCCTGCCTAAAAAATGGGAAAGATAATATTCAACCCACTGGGCAAGGCCAGGGGCAAGGGGAGAGAAGTGACATTGTTTACACAGTGCTGTCAGCCTGGCGAAGCTAGTCTGTCCTTGCACCACTGCCCCCGGAAACCAGCCTCCCAGGCAGGTGTGTCCTGTAGAACCTTCCCCTGCTCTCTCAAGGAACCTTCCCCTCTCAAGGAACTCAGGCTCTTAAGACAAGGATCCAGGCTAGCTTCCCAGCCTTGCTCAGACACAGCTCAGAGAACCACTGTGCTGTCAGCTCAGGGCCCCCTCCCACACTGACTCCATCTGTGCATCTTTGGAGAACATCATCCCCCAGCACAAGCTGTCCTCTCCCCTGTTTGCAAGCAGGAAAGGACACCTCTGGACATTCTCAGTTATCCCAGCAAGGGGGCTCATTCCCAAACATAACAGGGCTTTTCTTCATTCCATTGACTTCTCTTTTCTTCTCTCTTCTTTCTTTCTTTTCAGTCCTTCTCTCATTTTCCTCTCATCTTCTTAACTGCCTCAGGATGGTCAGTGGAACAGCATTGAAACAGAAAGGAAGAGGGCAGGGCACAGCCATTCAAGGAATGACCCAGCAGTTAACACAAAAATGGTGGAAGATTCAACCCTGGTCCCAAGGCTAACCACAAAAGGTCAAAGAGTGGAAAATGGGCAACTTCTTGGGAATCCTAGCCTCTTCCCCAGGGTAGCTAGACTGGTCTTTCACTTATTAGCATATGAAGCCACCAAGCCCATAAAAACTGGCAGCACATTGCCTTGTGGCCTCCTTTTTGCTCCCTCCTCTTCAGAGACAGCCCATGAGCTGTCTGCGGAGTGTGTATTAATCTGAGCATCCAACCCCCACACCTCATGGCCTTCCTCTTGAAACAGCCTACACTCTATGCAGTATGTATCTGTCTAAATAAACCAACCTTTACTCAACTGTGGCTCACTCTTGAATTCTTTCCTGCATGAAGCCAAGGACCCACACTTGGCAGGGCACATCCCAGGGGCTCAGCTGAGACCTGGGAAACAGCCCTTCTCATGCCCAATACCCGTTTTTTTCCTGCATCATCTCTCTGGTGCCCAACATGGGGCTTGAACCCATGACCCTGAGATTAAGAGTCTCATGCTCTCCCTACTGAGCCTTGGGACTGTCATGGTGCCTATGGGCATGTTATTCACCATGCTAATATGTTACAGTGAGCATATAATGAAGCTCAAAGTCTACTAGAAGTCAAATGTCCCACCATCTTGAGCCTCAAGGCCTCCTGGGGGTTGAATCTTCCACCATTTTGGTGTTAATTGCTGTGTCATTTCTTGGATGACTGTGCCCTGCCCCTTTCTTCCCTGCCTCAGCATGAACTGGATAGAATTCAATAACCCTTACAGTGAATTTCAGCTTCACTGTTAATCATCTGTTAGATCTTGCAAAAGTGAATTAACCTTGCTGAATCTGTTTTTCTATCTGTACAATGGAGATAATAATAGTTTGTATATTTTTTTGTGAAGACTAAATGGGATGTGCCTGGTGGGTAGTGTATGAGACAACACAGGTATAAAGCATTTCCATCATCCTGGAAAGTTCCTTTTTGCTCCTTCCATCTAGCACTCCCCAAGAGGTAACCATTTTTCTGAACTCTATTATCGTAGACCAAGGTTTCTTCACCTCGGCACCACTACATTTGGGACCAATTAATTCTTTGTTGCAGGGGCTGTCCTGTACACTATAGGGCATTTAACAGTGTCCCCGGGCTCTGCCCACTAGATGCCAGTAGCGAACCACCCCCCACACACACACCAGTTGTGACAACCAAAAATGTCTCCAGACGTTGCCAAATGTTCCCCTGGTTGAGAACAACTGCTCTAAATTAGTGTTACCTGTCCTGAAACTTCTTATAAATGGAATCATTACAGTAACAAAAAAGACTAAATGTAAAAAATACCCAAGTTTTTACCTAGCTGATAATAGGGACCAATTAATTAATTCATTAAGCAATCAAAATACTTATTGATTGAGTATGCAGTGTGTTCAAGGCACTGTTCTACATTTCAGGGATATGGAAGTGAGCAAAGTAAACACTAACTTTGATGCTTCTCTAATGGGTCACTTTAATAAGTATTTATTTTCAATTATGATCCTGCTTTGGGGACATCTACCTACTTATCAACACCCTGAAATATGGGAAGGAAGGAAGGCAGGAAATAAAAGTTTCCCATGAGCCAATGAAACAGCCCTGGGAAAAGAGGTTAATATTATAGAAAGCAGTTGACTGGGAGATTGTCAATAAAATTGCTTGTTCCAAACTGTGTCACTCAGGATTTGGTTGCAAGCAATAGAAACAACTCTGGTTGTCTTAAGCAAAAAGATTTGTTGGAAGAATATTAATGGGAGGCTAGAGGAGCAGACTTGGAACAGAGGATGCCAAGCATTGAAACAACCTACTTTGGTCAGAAGGCCATCAAAGACTCTGAGCTGTCACTGCTGCCATCACTGTTCCACCATCGCTGGGGCAGCTTACCTCCACCAAGTCACCATTTGCTACCGTGGTATGCAGTGTTCTACCCCCTGTCTGTACCAGGGAATACTGCAAGGATCAGAGCCCCAGACTTCTGAAGTGGGAGACAGGCACTGGGAATCGCTCCCCTGTAAAGACCATACACACTGGAGAAGAGGGAGATTCCCTCTTAGGGGGCTTGGATTTTGGACAATCAGAAAATTGTACCATGTCCATCATGTATCCTGTTTCCATGGAAAATGGAGAGATGAAGACAGCAAGCGTGGCCTTTTCTTTTCAGGAAAGAATGGATCAGTGCTTAGCACCAACCACCATTATTAAACAGAGAATTCCAGTCCATTCAGCCTTGATTTCAGTTTAAATGAGAGTGTTTTCTCCAAGAAGATGCTTAGTATCAAGCCTGCTCCACAGAGAGAAAGCACTTCTGAGCTGACTTGTCATCTGCGATTACAACATCCAGGTGCTTGTGTGATGGATGGCAGGCCTATATTTTCAGACAGCTGTTATAATGCTGCTTAGCATATAAACAGAGAAAAACATTTCCACTCTTGCCATATGTCAAAGGAGTGGTAATTCCCAAAGGCCAAGAACAAGTTAGTAATGCATTCTTTGGAACATTCCAAATGACCATGGGGCAAAGGGCTTTTCAAGTTGTCTCCAGGCATTAATGAATGTCAACTTTCCCACCTTAGATTGGGTATTGAGAGAAAAAAATTCAGAAGCACAAGTTGGGGAAAGAGACTGGCTTACACAGGATAACTTGGACATCAGGAGATTGTGCACAAACACCACGTGTCATTCCAGGGCACAGTTGCAGGCTTGGGAATCACACAAGCCTGGTTCAAACCCCTGTCCTGCCACTTACTAGCTGTAAAATTTAGAGCATGTATTCTAAGCCCCAGTTTCCTCATCTGCAAAATAAGAGTAGTAACAACACCTACCTCACTGTTATATAGCTATATTGTTATATAATATCTATCTCATATTATATAAGATGAAAATGATGTACATAAATGTTAAGGATACTGCCTGGCATTTAGTGAGAATTTTTTTAATGTTACATTTCATATTGTCATAAGATCAAAGGTCTACACAGCATAGGAATAAAGAGAGAAGAGAAAGAAGGTGCCACATACAAATGTAATGACAGACACAAGCATCTCCATCAAACAATAATTGAGTTCTACTGCGTGCTGGGTGCTGTGGTTGCAGAGATGAATGGTCCACTTTTAAGGAGCTCACATCCAGTGAAAGAAATGAACAAAGCCAAAAGTAGATTTGTTGGAAGGATAATAGTGGCTTTCCATTAGGCTTAATGAAAACAAGTTCAGATAATAAGAGGCCATTTGATCTGGAGCCTCTGGGGAGATATCCCACTTGTTCTCTGGACTGGTGGCCAAATAGCTTCTCTCTTTATTAACCTGCTGGTGGCACTTCCCTCATTGATTCTATTCTGAACCTGTGGCAACTCTACATTCCCATCTCTATATAGTACTTATGGAGCAAAAGCAGCTAATATTTTGTAGCACCAACCAACTGGACTAGATATATCTAAGATAATATCCACAACAGTCCTTCTTGGGTATTTACTTTTATTCCCATTTCATAGATGAGGAAGCTGAGACTCAGAAAATACAAGTAACTCACCCACGCATGTCTTTACCATATATAAGTCCCTTTTTGATCTGGTTTTTACCAAGTTGACCTGATTCATCTTTTGTCATATTTTCCTCCCATTTCTTCCTCCGCCAGCTCTATATTTCAACCATTGTAGACTACTTCTGATATATACTGCAGAGCAGGGGTCAGCAAACTTTATCCCACTGGTCAAATCTGGCTCTCTGCCTAATTTTATTGGAGCACAGCCATGTCCATTTGCTTACATATTGTGACTACTTTTATGCTGTAACAGAGAAGAGTAACTGCAACAGAAAACATAGGACCCAAAGCCTAAAATCACTACTTCCTTGCTCTTCACAGAAAATGTTTGCTGACACAGGCACCAGAGTTTTCACTCCTCCAGACGCTCGCACCTGCTGTTCTTTCTGCCAAGCGTGCTATTTCTTTCATCAGGACATGATGAGCTTTAACTTTTGACTCAAAAACTTCTGAGACTTTCAGAAGTCTCAAGAAATGAGTGGCTTCCTCTCTGGGTTCTGTGTGTACTTCTACTTTGCATCTGTCCCATCACATTTCAGTTGTTCACTTATGTGTCTGTGTGGCAGCAGTCTTATTTTATGTGTCTCTGTTTCTCATCATACTATCCAGTTCCTTGAACACATTGGATTCTCATTTAATACTTACTGAAACAAGTTGAAGTTCTCCCTGCCATCCATGCTCCCTACCATGTGGTAGCCATAGCATGGGAGGACCTCAGAGGCAGTAGTTGTGCCAGAAGGAGGCACTGGCAGCCACAAGCTAATGTTCCGGAAGCACGGTGTCTCTCCTCCCATCTTTGATTCTCTCATTTCATCACCTGAGTGGACTTTGGCAGGTGCCTTCACCTCTCTGAGCCAGGATACCCTCATCTGCACTATGAAGGAGCTGGACTCCATTGTCTCCAACGTCCTTCTTGCCCTAAAAATTCCATGAGCCAGGGAGGCATGGAAGTCACAAACTCTTCTCTCTTGTCGTCAAGGGAGGTTTTATATGCAAGAATGCCAAGAATGGTCCACGTTAGGTGTCCATGATTGCCTTCACATAACTATTTATTTTTCTCTCCTGTTCATAAAAAAATAGAATTAATTAGCAAGTCATGATGCCTTCTTGTTTTCATGCTTATTGGATTAAACCACTACTCACTTAGCATCCACAGAGAGATACAGCCACTGAGACAACATATGGTAAAGTCAAACCAGAAAGGGATAGTAAATGTCCCACCATCATCCGTCCCCAAAGGTGGCGTTTCACAGCCACGATCAGCTTCAGCCTGCACTTGGAACACATTCCCCAAACTTGTCTCATGACAAGAATCACATGAGTTACTGTTCAAGCCACAGATTTCTAAGCCCCTCACCCCAACTCCTTGAACTTGAACCACCGGGAGTGGGGCTGAGGAATCTATAAATTCACAAGTGATAATTCAACAGGCAAGTCTGGGAATCCTGACTTAGAAGTCTGATTCCAAGCCTGAAGTTCTCCTGAATCCTAAGCCACAGAGATCCATCATCAGCTCCATTTATCACCCAGAAAAAGGGTAATGTGTGGAAAGCACTTGCTGGAGGGGAGGCATTTTTCAAGCCCTGCTGAAGTGCCTTCAGGTAGGTCTCATTTGCACACCTGCATATTTTCCCCAATTTTCCAGCATAACCCTCTGTGAATAATTGCAGTTTTGCTAATTGAATCTGAGAGCACCTGTTTCTTAATCAATATTAATGCAGCTCATGGACACAGAATTTATAATGAGTCATTCTAGAGGGGGAAATGCTTAAATAAAAAAAGAATTCAGTGTTCATCTGCAGGCCAGAATCCTGCATAAGAGGGTGGAGGGCAGAAGGTGTTTGCTAGACTGGCAGGGAGCCCTGAGATGCCAATCCCCTTGGCAGGATTCCCATCCAGGCACTACCACCCACTGATCTTTCCCCCATTTTTGGAAAAGGGAAAACAGTGCCTGTGACCTACCTGCCTCTCAACCCCTCACCGTTGCCCCTCCCTGGCTCCTACCGTGGATTGCTTTTCAGTTTCCCTGTAATCCAGGTCTTGTACTTCCTTCCACAAACTCTCTCTTGTTGCTGTGGATGAAAAAGTGCCCAGCTCAAAAGTCTGACATACAGTAGCAGCTTCCAGGAGTCAGGAAATGGGGGTTCCTTGGCTCCCAGGGACCCTCAAATCTTTGACTCTAGAACACGGAGGTCCAGTGCTCGTGTTCCTCAACAGTTTCATCAGAGGTCACTATCTCCAGGGAAATCACCCCATCTTCCCCCCCTGCACAGCCAGAGCTAGGAGCCTCATTTCTGTGAGCCCCTTCACTGTACCTTCCAGCACATTCCATCCTGGTTGTCTGTTTATTGACTCTCCCTCCTGAGCAGAAGCAGAAACAGCTCACCTTTGGGCTCCCATTCCTGGCACAAGGCCTAGGGAAAATGTCAGCATTTTACAACTTCAAGTTGAACAAATGATTGAGCACTGGATTATTTCCTCTCTGTAAAGGTGTTAGATGTGATTTTACAGCTCTCAGGGCTATTATTATGTGGTCAAGGCAAGTTTTCTGCAATCTCATCTAAACTGATGGAACAAAACCTTCTAACAAAGTGTGAAATCCTGTAAGACCTCATCATTTATTTCACCTAGAGTGGCCCTGTCTTTGAAAAGCTGTCCTCAAGGTCCCCAGGCAATGATTCATATCCCTGAACCCACCTACAAGCCCACAAGCCAGCCAGCCATGCCTGACTTCCATAAAACACTGGGTCTAAAAAACTTGCAGGCTGTGCCACTGGTCCTCCTCTTAGCATCAGTGGAGTCTGGGGAGAGTTGCCAGTGAGCCTAGTCCCATGAGCCAGGATGTACAGAGTTGATGGGCCAGGGAGACTCAGCTAAAAACTGACACTCAATTCAATTATCGGAAAACTTTTAAGTATGTTTGGTACAATTCAGGAGAATGAATCTGCTTTTTCAACATTAAGTTTTGTGAAATCTAAACACAGATCAAGTATTTCCAAAGACAATTTGGTGCTTGTCCAAACTGAGTGTGTAAATACACACTGGATTGTAAAGATTTAGTATTAAAAAATGCATGTAGAATATCTTTTTAATATTTTATTTTGGGTACAGTGCAGTGGTTGAGTGCATGCCTAACATGTACAATGTCCTGGGCTCAGTCCCATTGAAAAATAAATAAATGAATAAAATCCTAATTACCTCCTCCCAAAAAAAATTCTAAAAAGATAATTTTTATTTAGACTACATGTTAAATGATAATCTTTGAGATCCATTAGACTAAACAATATATATTCTTAAAACTAATTTTACCTTTTTTTTTTGTGCTTTTCTTAATATGATGACTATAAAATGTCATATTACATATGTGGCCCTCATTATATTTCTGACAGTGCTGCTGTAAGGCATGTGTCCTGGCAAGATCAAGTTCCCGTTACCAATATAGTAGCTTGGTTACTCATCTTTACTGACCTCCTTCGGTTCCTTATCTCATATGTCTTTCTTCTACAGGTGTTTGCAAATAAACACTTGCCAAACAAATTGCTGTACTGGAATCTCAGAGTTTGCTTTGGGAGCAGACCAGACTCAGACACCCAAACCACTGCAACAGGATGAGTCTCTGGTCCTAGCATCATACTTAGACTGCTGCCTTGGCCTCCTAGCTGGTTTCTGGCTTCTGTCCACGCTCTTCTTTAATCCGTTCTCCACACGGCAGCTGTAGGGTCTTAATGAAACCTAATCTCAACATACTCACTCTTGCTTAAAAACCTTTCAGTGGCTTCCTGTCTATCTTAGAAAAAAAACATAGAATATCCTAAATTGAACCCACAGGATCCTGCCCAAGTTGGCCTCCCGTACCAGCTCCATCTTGCCATGTGCCCCAGTTCCTTTCCATTTTTCTGTTTCAGCAACACCTGCCTCCCTCGAGGTTCCCAAGTGCCTTGTGCTAGATTCATTCTTCATCCCTCTTCACAGAAGTACTTCAGCCAGTCTCCTGCTTAGCCCTCAAAGTCCGGTTTATGTCCCAGGGCTCAGAGAAGACAACCTTCAACTCCCAGACCGGACTATGTCAGGCCACGCATCACACATTGTCTGAGGGTCATGTGCTTCTTTACTTCATCTTTATGACAGCGTAATCGTAGTTTTAATTGTTGGAAGCCTTTCTCTGCCGTACACACTTGACGAGAACTCTTCGTTTGAAGACCTATGCCTGGACGCCTAGTAGTCATCCAATAAATCTGTGTGGAATAAACAGAAGAACAGCCTCTCTATTTACTGTTTAATCTTGGATTTGATTTTTCTTATCTGTGATGGAGGGACTAAATAATAACATTTCCTACACCCCACCCCACCCCCATCCTGTATGGTTTAAATTAAGAGATAAACCCAGGCATCAGAGAGTGGGAGACTAAAATGTCCGCTTTCTTAATGATGAAAACTTCGTTGGAGGATGTGGCTAAGGTGAGCTGCAAAGTGATTTTGAGAACACTGAACACCAAACACCGCCCCCCCCCCCATTGCGTGTAAGCCTGATGTCAGTGGGGACAAGTCTTTACCATGGAAGTCCCAGCATGACCAAGAGAACCAACCAGGGTTTCCCCTCTGTTGGGGGGGGGGGGCATTTTGAGTAGAGAGTAAGGCACCAAGCTTCGCAGGCCAACTTCTCTCTCTCAGACACACCAGAGAAGCCCTCTCTTCCTTGGTGAGGAGTGAGGGTGACAAAGGGACCAGAAAGGTTTTTCTGGGAAGAGTCCCGCCTCATGACTTGAGAGGCAAGGGAAACAAGAGCCCCTCAGGACCTGAGAATTTGCTTACACATCTGTAAGAGAGTGAAAATAAATGCCCATGTTGGGAGGGTCAGGGCGTGTTTAAGTGCCATGAAAATATAAGCTATTGTTAAGAAGCTTTATACACACCTAGGCTAGCTGGCATCTTGCTTCCTTTCTTCACCATTCTTTAAATAAATAAATGAATAAAATTTTTCATTGTCTGAGAAACCAGGACTCTGGCCCATGGCCTTGAGCCAGAAGGTGGCCTTGAATGAAGCGAGCTTTCCGCTCACCCCTCCCACCAACCCAGCGTTATGTTGCCACCCCACTTAACAGAAGTAATAGCCAAACAGATTGATCTGCAAGCGGGTGGGGGAAGAAAACCCCAATTAAAAATGTGCTAAAGTCCTTTGAAAATTCTTAAGTCACAGCTAAGAATCTAGTCTGGTGCCTCTATTCTGACAGTCTGACAGCTTCATTGGTCGAACGCTTTTGAAAAAGTAACTTTGAAACTTGCACAAATTGCACCTTTTCTATTTTGAGACACACAGGCATGACAACATGACTATTCATGACTTTGGAAAATGTTCTTGACGACAAGAGGACATTAATATCCACAGCCCTACACCAAATAAATAAGGAGCCCCAAGAATCAGAGAAAACAAGCAAGCAGAGCCCCCTCTCCACAGGAGGAGAGGGAAGTCTGTGTTTGAAATGTGCTGGGGCCTGGGGAGTCGCTTGTGGGAAGACAGGTGTGTGTTTCTGGCTCAGAGCTGATCAGCGTGCTCAAGCAGAAGCTGCTGAGACTCGAGTCTCTCCACCGGCAACTGAGAGGACTTGGATTTGCTTTGTGGTACAATAGCAATTGGGCCTCTGGGAGTTCTTAAATGAGGAAGAAAAGGTACCCAAGATGCCAGAGACACAGAGATGGAAAACCCAGCAGAGTAAAATAGAGGTAGAACCTAACATGACAGCTGCAGTTCAAAGAGGGTGTATGTACTACGTGCTCAACACTGTTCAGAGGACATGGAACCCTGAGGAAGGGACTGTTGTCCTCATTTTACAGAGGGGGAGGCAGAGGCCAGGGTTACACAATGTTCCCGCAGTCGCACTGATTATAAGGGACAGAACCAGGATTTGGATCCTACAATCTGGCTCCAAAGTCTCAACGAGCCACTCCTGATGCAGGGCTCTGCAGAAATCGAGTGATTCTCCACCAGGCTGTGGGGGTGTCTTTACTGAATGCCTGCTTCATCCTTCCCTCTGCTTCTCAGGCAAAAAATGACGAGCCTACAGTGCCCGAGTTTACATCCCTTTTATCTAAGAGATCAGCCCAGACTAAGTCTCCTGGTCCTAGTCCCAAATTATTGAGAAAAAAAAATCTAAACAGCCCAGCTTCAGTAAGGGGTCCAGACTTAACCAAATCACCTATGCCCAAGGGTGGGAACTTGAAGCTTAATCCTGGCTTCCAGAGGGTTCTACATATTGAGGACATTCTCAGGGGTTCTGGCTTTACTTTGGTCCAAAAGCAACTGTTGCCTCCTCCCTAGTCTTGCACACCGCAGAATTTCTCCCCCTTCACCAGGTTATTCAGTTGACACTATGCACAAGGCTGTATGCTATGCACCATGCAAATGCAGCCCTGACCATGCCTTCAAGGAACTTACAGCCTGACTGCAGAGATCACTCGCGTGTACATATAACACAATGGTGCTGTGTGTGAGTGCTGTGTGTGCAAGTGTGTGTGTAAAGATACCCCAGGCTCTAAAAATTGAGAGAGGGGATAAATCACAAGCTGCTCTTCCATGATGCTCCCTAGATTATGTTATTGTTGGTGAGACAGAAAAAGAACGGGCTTTGGAGTAAAATCTCTGTGCTGAAATTCCATTCCTTTCTCTAACAAGTTGTTTAACTTCTTTGAGTCCCAATGTCCTCATTTGTAAAATGGGGATAATTCCATATATCTCACATGACAGTTACTAGAATTAAATTGCATGATTGTGTTAGCAGGTTCAGTAAAAAGAAATTACTTCTCTTCTCTCTCTTTGCCTCACCTCCTCCTCCCTGGTTCCTTTGCATCATTTTAACCTGCTTACTTGTGTAGGTATCTGCCGCTCCAGCTTTCCCATTTGTGATTTTCCCAAAGATTTAGTCCATATTTCAGTCCCCCTTGCGGCCTTAGTTACTGAAACATAAACTGTGAGAGCTGTTCACCAAAAGCAAATTGGTGGAAACCTTTTTTCATATCACTTTTTTACCCCATATCACTCAGCACTCTCATTTTATAAGCAAGTGCTTGCGCTCATTTGCATGTGTTTGCAAGTTTATTTATAACTTTTTTATTTGTTGTGTGGGGATCATAGCAGTAGCAGTGACAGCAATATTAATAGCTAACCTTTAGTACTAACTAATACTGGTACCTAATGATTGTTAACTAATTACGGTATCAGGCACTTTTCTAAGTATTTTTACGTGTATTACCTTACTTAACTTCACAACAAACCAACAGCTACTATTGTTCTCCCCACTTTGCAGGTGAACATGAGGCACAGAGAGGTGAAGTAGCATACGGGGGTGAAAAGGAAGATAAGGAGTGATAAGACTGTAGCAGCCATGCAGAGCTCGGCGTGGCATCACATGGGTGGTATCAAACCCTGATTCTGCAAGCAGTGTGGCCATAGAAGAGTCACATAAGCTCTGTGAGAGGCTTGATCCGCATTCATGAGATGGGCTGTCTGCTCCCATTTCAGAACTTCCTGTCTGGAATCCCTAGGGAAATGGGCATGTGAATGCTGCGAATGTGCCCTGTAAATGACAAGGAGCCATAGTGACGGTCGCCAGCTCTGTACTGGTCAAGTCTCACCTCACTGGTTTCCTCCCCTCCTTGCCCACTCCCCCACCCTGGGGCCTAGGAAGACACGGACACACAGCACAGGCACATAGCATGTGCTCAATCAGTGCTTGCTGAACAAACCAGCAAAAAGCCAGGGCCGGCCAATGCTTACTTTCTTGAATGTAGGAAGACTAGGTGACAAGGCTGAGATATGGTGAGCCCGCTGCCTGTGACAAAAAAGGGAAAGTTGGAACTTCAAAGAATTCCAAGGGCATGACTTGAGTTTCATGAAAAGTCAGAGGACCCCGAATTCACCACAGCCATTACAGAGAACAGGCACTGCCGAGCCTGACAGGGGGAAACGCCCTTGACTGACTTCTGGGCCTCCCATGTGGTAGGGAGGAGGCTTTGCAGCAGGACAAGGCTGCGTTGGTGACTTTGTTCCATTACCTTCTAGCTGTGTGACTGTGGACAGGTCGGCCCACGATCCGAGTCTGAGCCTCAGTTTTCGTATCTATAAAGTAAATATAACATCGGTGCAGCTCACAGGATTGCTGTGATGAGCCAATAGGGTGTTGTGCTCAGTGCAGGGCCAGGCACATAGGAAGCATTCGATACAGTTTAGCAAGTGTTAGTATTAATATCTGTATTAGTATTTGCATTAGATTAGCATAAGCATTAGTGTTAATGTTCATATGATTTTGTGACCCTCCTAGCTCTCAAGGAGGCTTTATATCTTACTGGCTTTGGTTGTTTTCGGATTCTTTGTTCTTCCATAGTGTGCGCAAAGAACCTGGGATGTTATAGCCGCTTGGTAACTTGCTGCTTACCACAGGTAGCTATGACTCGGAGACCATGGAAGTCATACCTTGAAAGCTTCTTTATTTCTGGGGAGAAAAATTCAGTTTCACAAACTACTGTGCATGCCTATAAATTAAAAAAAAAAAAAAAACAGGCAGTCCTAAATGGCTCTGGGGAGATAAAAAAAAAAAACACTACCAGGGTTATTTTTTTTAAATGTTGATATATTTTATTTAATATCCAAAATATTATCATTTCAACATGTAATCAATAACATTATTGATTAGATATTTCACATTCTCTTTTTTCATTCTAAGTCATTGAAATATGGTATATATTTTAATTTACAGCATACCTCAATTCAGACACAAAATTTTCATCAGAAATAATTTGATCTGTATTTAGATTTCATGAAATTTATAGTTGAAAAATAGATTTACATACCCAAATTGTTCTAAACATGCCTAGAAGTTTTCTAGCAACTGAACTGAGTACAAAAAAAAAAATTGTTCCTTTACATATTTACATACACATTTATAAACCTGGCTCATCTGTTTTAGAATAATTTATTTGACTTTGAGTTAAAGACATATCTGCCTGAAAACTATATCCAACTTAAATAAATTCACTAACTCTAATTCAGAAGGGTATTGCAAAATCGAAAAGCAGCACTAAATCTATCAATAGCAACAAAAAGTTCATCAAACTTTTCTTGTAGTTTTTACAGCCAATTTACATGCACTGTCAATTAAAACTAAAATCTTCTACATATTGACTTAAATTAGAAAAAAGTGTAGAATCAACATTGATTTGTATTGTAAAGTTTCCATTTCAATATAAATTGTCATACCTGTTAGCTAGTCACAAATATGCTATTCCCATCTCTGGAGCTTCAAATTTAGCCTGCTCATATGTAGAGTGATATTGGTGAGAAAACATTTTTGGTTATTGAGCATTTGACAGGCATTTTTTTAAACACATGTATTTTGTGGTATAGTTCCTGTACAGTAAACTACACATATTTCAGATGTATAATTTGATGAATTTTGTTCAATGTATACACCAATGAAATAACTACCACAGCCAAGATAGCTAACATTTCCATCACTCCCCAAGAGGTGCAATTTTCGACTTCCCAATTTACCCCTTCTCACCCCCTTTACCCCTGGTAATCATAAGTTTGTTCTCTATGTCTGTGAGTCTGTTTCTGTTTGTAGATAAGTTCATCTGTGTCCTTTTTTTCTGGGCTATTTTTTAAAGGTTTAACCTGAGTCCTTTAAAAGAATAGTAGAGATACAGATCTTTAGATTTGGAAGGAAGCCTCCTAGATCCCTTGTCTAGCCCTCCTGTACCAGATCCTTCAGTAATTGGCCTAAAAGAAAAAACCCCAAAGTACCAACTCATGACATCAGATTAACGTAGGATAGATCTGCTCCTTAAGCACAAATGGACCCTCAGATTTTGATCACTGCTTCACATTGCTATTTGCTTGGTGCCTGAGGGGAAGTTGTGGCTGCCACAGTTGGACAACATTATCTCCTCTTGTACCTCAACTTCAACTGGTCTGGGGGTGAGCCAGCAATTCTTTCTGGTCAACTATTTTAAGGTGCACAAGTGAGTTCCCAGGAGATAGTGCTTAACTTATTAGCTATAAATTGAATGCTTTTGCTCTCTGGTCCAGTTAAAACAGATGAAAGACTAAATGTGTAACCTTGATGACTTATACGATCCATCTGAGCCTGCACCCAACCTTCTTTTACATGTAGCTGATGTCCATCAGTTCTACTAGGCTCAGATCAGCTTTCAGCTCCTTCAGGGAAACTTTTAGACGCAAGTGTAGACTGGGTCACTTTCCATGTGCAAATTGCCCTGACTTGATGGTTTAACAGGATTTTTTTACTTTACGATGGTGCCAAATCAGTATGCATGCAGTAGCAATGATACTTGTAATTTTGAATTTTGATCTTTTCCCAGGGTAGTGATGTGCAAGACGACACTCTCTCTTGTTGCTGGGTGGGGCATCTCCGGGTTCGCCCCGCGATCACCAGGGAAAACAACCAATATGCTGACAACCACTCTGTACCCATCAGCCATTCTGTTTATCACTTTCAGTACACTATTCACTAAATTACAACAGATACTTAATACTTTATTATAAAACAGGCTTCGCATTAGATGATTCTGTCCCACTATAGGCTAACAGAACTTCTGAGCAAGTTTAAGGTAGGCTAAGCTACGATGTTCAGTAGGTTAGGCGTGCTAAATGGATTTTGACTTAACCATATCTGCAACTTGTGATGAGTTTCTCAGGATGTAACCTTGTGCTAAATTGATGAAAATCTATATTCCAATAGCATCCTTTGCAAACCTCTGTTAGGGAAGTTAACATCTCGTATATAGTTACAGATTTACTGCTTGGTCCCCACCAGCCTACAGAGACTCTCTCTTTCATCTTCGTATTTCCAATCCTAGAACACTGCCTCCCACACCATAGTTGCTTAAGAAATGTTGGGTGAAGGACCCAATTTGCCTAATAGTGGCAAAGCCCTGCCTTCAGCTCTGCCATCCCACTAGCCTGCCAGGGATCCTGAGATACTATCTCAAAGAAAGTCATCCACCCATTTAAAGACTATAACGGGCTAAATATTAGTCATCCAAATATTATTTTCTCATTGAGTTGCCTTAACAAATGGCAAGAACAGATGGCATTCAAGGCATGTTGTCATTATAAAAGTATGAAAATGTTATTTGGTTTTTTAAAAAACCTTTAGAAAGAACTCGCACATTGACTGCAGTCTATTTTGAGAGGAGCCCTAAGAAAGCTGGTGTGGGGGGAAACACTGCTTCGACTCCCCCTCCCCTCCCCCACCCCACCCTGTTCAGTCTTGCTGCATCATCGGTTTTCCACAGTGGCCCTTTCCTTTCTGTAAATATGATAAACTGTCAAAGTTGAGTTCGGAGACAAGTTTGATTTTCTTTGGTTCTAGGACGAAAGGAAGCATAGCTACCATGGAGATTCCCAGGGTTCCTCTTTTTTACAAGCGTTAATGAAATTTTACTATAAAGTTAAGGCAATGGAGAGAAGGTAGCTGTGATCAGTTTGGATTTGCTGTGGTGCCAGGAACTGAAATTTAGAGTCAGGGACCCTGACCTCATAAATGTCCCTGCCCATGGAAGTACACGACATCTTCCTTGCAGAAAAGTCCCAGCCAGCAATTTTCAGCAGAAAGCTAAGCACTAAGATCAATAGAGCAATATTTTACAAAATTCAATTTATCAGAAGATTTGACGCTTTAAAGATGATGGAATGGCTTATTTATTGGCAATCATGGAAACTTCAGGAAGGTTTGGTGCAGTGAATACTAAAGCCCGAAGTTGATTTGAAATTTCCTGTCCTTGAAAGAAGACAATGATGGAGAGTTGCTTTTGAAAGCTGAATCTCAATCCAAACCTTCCCAGCAGTGGTACAAACAAGCCAAGATTCTGAGCCAAAATGAAAGTGTCATTTGCAGTGAGTTTTAACTGCTTCTACCAAAATCAAAATCAGAAAGGAACAAACCCAAAACCAGTATATCTTTACAAGTGGGTACAGCTTACAAAAATATTAGTCTTTAAACTTTATCCCTGCCAACCTTCTCCCAAATGAAGTTGAAATAAATATCAGGTAAAACTGACAACCACTAAATGCAGTGTGGTACCCTGGATTGGATCCTGGAACAGAAAAATGACACAAGTGGAAAATCTGATGAAATCCAAATGAAGTATGAAGTTTAACAATTTCTTAATTGTGATAAATGTAGGTTGGTTATGTAAGACGTTGGCATTAGAAAAATCTGGGTGGGGGTATATAGGAACTCTCTGTACTATCTTTGCAACTTTTCTGTAAACCTAAAATGATTCCAAAATGTAAAGTTTATTTAAAAAGTGTAAGGAGATCAAATCCAGAAATCACTGAGGATGAGATGTGAAACACAAAAAGAATATGAGGAATGGAATCCATCCAAAGGCACAAATATGGAGTGCCCCTCTCCTGTTATTAGCTGTCCCTGTGGTTAAGTTCTTAACCTACTTGAACCTCAGTTTTCTCATCTCTGAAAACAGGCATAATTAAACCCTCTTCATGTAATTATCATTATGATTAAATGATCGAACATACAAAAAGAACTTGCAGATTGTAAATGTTCACTGCACACTTGTGGAATTAAGCCAAAGTCCAAGATAAAGTAAGTGTCAAAAGCCAAAGAAGAGGTTTTGTTGTTTTTTTTTAATAGTGGAAAATTCTCACCAAGCCATCTCCCCTGATTTCTGGACAACCAAAAAAGTCTCATTTCAAGGATGGGGAAAGTTGAAGGGCATTGCCAATGTTGTCCATCAGGGACCTCTGGCAAGAATTTTCATAAAGTTGAATTTGACACAATCCATTTCTCACCTTAAGTCAACACTTGCAATTAATGTATTACTATTTCAGTCCTCTGATTAATTGAAAAGTCCTTTTTAGACAAATTTATTTTCAAATTACTTAAATTAACAGCAACCTGACCTTCCTAGGTAAGTTCCTCTACAGATAAGAATTGCCTCAAGAGAAAGAATCCTGATTCTGTTTGTAACTTATTTTTTTCTTATCTTTGGTGTTGGAGAAATAAATTGAAAATAAGCAAAAAATAAGCAAACTGACATATTTCTTTATCTCCCCATCTCCTTTGAAATAGATTGTCCAGCACATTAAATGTTAGTTAAGGAAAATACAGCTCAGAGAAGTTAAGCAACCTGCCCAGCATCACTTAGCTAAGAGCAGAGGAGTCAGAACTTGAACCTGTCTCCTCTGTGTCACCTGTCTACTCCACTGGAGTCAAGGTGAAGAATATTGGTGGAACTTAACTTTCCTACCTGGTTTTTCCCTCCAAAGCCCAGCTTCCCAGCATGGTTGAGTGGTTTGTGAGGGGATCATCCACTCCTGCATGGAGACTTGTGAAATTTATTCCATCTACTTCTATATTTAAAACCAAATATGTACCTTTTTGCCCTTGAAATCAAGCAATTCCAGCAAGCCTGACTATACTCTATAACCTTGCTCTTAAAGGAGCTATCTCAAGGTTAGAGTCTATTAAAGAGACACCCCCTGGGCTGAGTTACCCTTGCCCCCATCACTGTAAAATACCTGGTTATTCCTACACGGCACAGGCAGCCCCAAGTCAGCATGAGTTCCCAGCATCCTTTCTTGCTTCCAGGCCTGGGCCCTGCACCATTTTGCTGTTTAGCTCTCCTGATTTTCTATTGAGTCCCGTTCACTATATTTAAAGGATCCCCTGCCTTTTCAGCCTGGGTTTCACACTTGGTACTGCTTACCCAGTAGAAACCTCCACTTCTCTTTTCAGGTGTGATGTCAGGGCTCTCAGACTATATACTCTTGACTTCCCCAGGTATCCATTTTTCTGTCTGGCTTGAGCCATCTTAACCCTCCAAACCATACCCCAGAGCCCTCCCAGGTTCCTGACTTTCCTGCTGGATTGCCTGAGCCTAAGACACACACACACAAACACACACACACACACACACACACACAGCTGCCTGACTTGCAAGCACTCATTAGCATTAAATGCCAAGTTTCAGGAATAACCAGCCTTCTTGTTACAAGTAAATTGGAGATTGCTGCATTAATGCAGTAATGGAAATGTAATAAAGGAATTTATTGTCCCTGAAAGACACTGTCTGCCACACAAACCCCATGGGGGATCTCCAGAGAGTAAATACAGCTCTGTGCCTCTAATTCCTCTGGTCCATGATTATCTCAGGAGGACTGTGACCCCGCAGTTCTCCCTATTAAAAGTGTATTTCCTCACAAAATGAACTGTGCTTTATTGAATTGCATCATTTTGATCACTGGAAATTGACATATTGGGCTCATTAGCCAGGAAGTTGGATAGTTAATTTATGAGGTTTCCTCAGATCCTATCCCAGACCACTGAGGGAGCTAAACAACCCATGGTGCTGGAAGAAAGTTACTCCGGCAGAGAGAGGTGCATTGTATACCTCTCATTACAGAGATAATGAACAGAAAACTTCCCTGGTGCAGATCCCGCTTCCCTGCCTTTCTCGCCCCTCCCACCTCAAAATGATTTTGCTTTATTGCAGCCCCATACCATTTGATGGGCACAGTCTTATTCTGCTCATTAGCACCATTTTTCGTTTAAAATGCTTCAACTGCTGAGATGAAAAGGCGATCTGAGTCTTTGCCTTTATCTTTAATATTTAAAACTGTTCACACAACCTTTTAAAAATCAAATATTGATGATGCTACCTGTTGTTCTTCAAAGTGGAGCAATTATACTGCAGGCCCTTCCCGGCGAGCCTGTCTTTATTAGAAATGAAAATGGGGATGTTAAGGAGGCATTTCTTCCCCTCTCCACGGCCTCCCCCTTCCGCCTAGGGTGGAAAAGCTGAGAAGAGCATTCGGCTCTTATTAAAGAAAAGCGCTGAGGCAGCCACCCGAAAACACCTAGTGGGCGGGCTGACAAGGGACAGGGAGATGCAAGAAGCATCCTCAAAGTCGAGTCTGCAGAGTGGTGCGGCCCCCTTGAAACTATGTAGCTTCCGAGGCTCTCAGTCAGTTTGCCCACAGGAGGCGGGCTTCCTTCAACCTACATTCCTGGGGAAGAGCGGTTCCAGGCTCGGGAGTGGTTCCACACTGCCCCCTAGTGCCTGTTCCCAGAAGCTACGAGCATCGTGCCGTCCTCACCTGCATTCAGCCTTATCTAACCTAGGACAGGCCATGTGCCAAGGACCAGGGATATTGAGGTGAACAAGACACGCAGCCTGTCTTCAAGCTCCTCACAGTCCTTGGAGGGGAGAAATACATAGGCAGATAATTACAAAGAAATGTGTATATGTTATTACGTATGAGAAATTTCATCACCAACACTGCAGAGCCTCAACAGAGAGTAAGTGATTTGGAAAGATGAGAAAGGGCTTTGCAAGCAGAGGAAAGGAGAGGAAGCGCGGGGACTGCCGTGTCACTACAAGAGTGTAGGCATGAGCAATTAGGAGACGAATGTAAGTTTAGTTGAGGTAGTGTGTATCATCAACTTTAAAGATGCACATGTCTTTTCACGTTTTAACATCTTTGGGGGGATGCCTTCTATAAATGGTGGTGAGTTATCATTTTATTCATAGTATTTTCTCTTTTCATGTTGGGACATGAAATCATGGTGCATTTTACAAATCTATGGCTTCTGAGGTTTGAGGAAATGCAGTAAAATAAGGGCTTAAATTAGTGGCTGGGGGAGGGGTGTGGAAAGGAGAGGACAGCCTAAAATAAAGGGACAGAACAAGATGAGGTAATATGTGTGGAGGCAGAGTGAAGGGGACAGTTCATAGAGGCTTTTAGGAGGTAGAATTTTCTTGTAAGTGTTGAATGGTTGCAAGTCAGAGACAAAGAAGAGGAGAGGTCCTCTGTGGAGTGTGTGTCTATAAACAACTGGAAGAAACTAGTAAAAATGGGCTTTGCTGTGAGTATTTCAGATTATTTGACTATAAAAAAGGTGGGTGGGGTTGCATAACAGAAAAGCGCCAGAGATGACCTGATTGGATGGAAATCCGCCCGGGTTTTCAACGGAATCGGATGATGCAAGCAGGACAGGGAGGGGTGTAGGAAAGAACTGGATGATTTCTTTTTGGCCTTCTGGGTTTGAGATTGTCTTCTGCTAATAGTAAACCGGAGCGCAGCATTGCCTTTCATTTGCTCTAATTCATCTGGCAAATATGCTCCTGATAACAGCTGCGTTGATTGTACAAGTAAATTTTGAGCCATTCAACACTTTTGTCATGGATGCGATTGAAGAGTACCATTTGCTTCCCCATGCTGGATACCCAGTAAGCTGATTTTAGGATCCACAATAAAACTCTCCACCCCCATGGCGCACACACCCCACCACCTTCTTTCAGTCGGCATTTCACTATATTAAGGACCCAAGTTGGCTGATGTAACTGTTGCTTTAGAACCATGAAATCGAATATCAGTTGCCTAAAACTGAGCCATGTGTTTCTGAGATTTTGGTTATTGCAGTATTTATCTTCTCATCCCTAAGGTGAGATTCTAGCTGGTGCTGCCAGCTACTTAACCATCTCTTTTGGGCTGTTATTGGTTGTTGTTTTTAGATTTTATTCCTATTAGTAAAGACTGGGAAGAGTTGGAGAAGAGGGTTGGCAGGGATGGCAATGGTGTTGGTAGTGGTGACAGGCATTACAGAGGAAGGAGAGAGCAGGGGCTTACTCTGATATAGAAATGTGGCAAATCAGAAGAATCAGAACAGTAGAACACAGCATGCCAGCAGGAAATTATTTTTTAAGAAAAGTTCATTTTTCTAACATAATTTCGCATTATAGTGAAAAGAGTGGGACAGACATGCACTCAAACCCTTCCTACTTTGCTTGCTGGCTGAGTGAGCTGGACAAGTCACTGACCCTCTTAGAGCCTGAATTTCTTTATTTGTAACACAGACAAACTCACAGCTTTTGCTAAAAAGTAAGGACCTGTCACACTCTGGCCTCAAGACACCCAGGGTCACCCCCACTTTGGTTGCTCCTGTTCCAGTCACTCCAGGAACGCTGACTTGTCCCTTCTTCCATTCCCTTTGCTTGTCTTGAGTTTTCCCATGCCCAGGGCTTCGTTATCCTAGCTCTCTCTAGATATCCACACCCTACTCATTGCCAAGGTTCGTTTTGGATGCCAGCTCCTCTGGGAAGCATTGCTGGCACTGCTGAGCAGGAATCACCATTCCCTCCTCAAAGCCAATGTAACAGCTCCGTATGCAGTCCACACGGGCCCTTTCATATAGACTGTCTCTGACACTTCCAGCTCTGCGACCTATTTACCCTCGCTGAGCCTTAGTTGCTTCATGAAAATGGCGATAATAAAAATATCTGCTTCCCAGGGCAGTGGCCGGGATCAAGTTGCTAATGCATGCACAGCAGCAGACACACAGAGCTCGACAGACAGTAGTGAGGATGATGTGGCTGAAGTAGTAGATCTAGATGTGACCTCGAGTCAGGAAAATGTCATTTCCTTGGCTACTTGCTCTAGAAAGGACGCATGCTGTTTCTAGAAATTGGTGTCTTTTTTCACAGTCACCCCTCACTTGTTAGGGGCTGCAGAAGTAAATGGCAGCAGTGATGAATCCAATAAAGTATGTGCCTCAGAGGTGGAGTCCCATTTGGGTTTCAGTTGTGGATTATATTTACTTATCAGCCAAAGACCCCAAGTCGTTCCTCCATGGCACAGGAAATCTCTGTTCCACTTGCAGAGCCACTGAAAAAAATTCAAAGCACAGGAAAACTGTGCAACAATGTGAACACACAGTCGTTAACTGAAAGACGAAGAGCTTTGATGAAGGTAGAATAAATGACCTTCGTGTTGGGAAGAGAGGATGTCTAATCCTGGGATGGCAGCACCTGGGAATTCTTCCATGAGCTCTCAACAAGCACACCTGTGAGCAAAAGTTGTCCCACCTTCATGTCATTTAATTTCTCAGCTTATTTCATGATTTTCAGATCCAGCCAGCTTCTTAGGAGGAATATTAAGAGGTTTACAGTTTAGATAATGGGACATTATATATTCTTAGTAAATAGTACGAGGCCACGCATTACTGGGTTTCAAGGTTAGTAGATTCTAAGCACCAATACCGGCAACTGTCATTTGTCTGCTCTCATGCATGGTTGCCCCATAAAATTTACTATATGAATCACAAAAAAGAAATGAGGAGGGGAGACAAAAAGAGAAAAGACAAACCTGAACAGGGAGCTGTGTATTTGGGTGGGAAACAGATCCAAGTTACTGATAATATATTCCTGATTTATTCCTGGGGTGTTTAACGGTCCTCAGAGTCTAGCATCTCCAGCATCTGCCCAGTTGGCCCACCCCCTCATACAGGAAAATGAGGGAGAACAGATTGGGAAAGAAGACTGACCAGGCCATACCGTCCAATATGGTAGTCACTCACCACATGTGGCTACTTAGTACTTGAAATATGGGGAGTACTTGAATATTCCTGAATTGGAATTTGCTTTGAGTATAAAATACATACTGATTTCAAAGACTTATTATGAAAAAGTGATGTAAAACATCTCGTTAGTAATTTTTGTTTAGGTTTCATGTTGCAGTAATATTTTAGATATATTGGGTTAAATGAAATATGTTCTTGGTGTTAACTTTACTGTCTTATATTTTTTTAATGCAACTAGTAGAAAATTTAAAGTTGCAAATGTAGCTTGCTTTCTATGTCTATGGACAGCTGCTCTAGACTAGCTCATTGGCCCATATCATAACTATTGTACCACAGCCAAGATTTAGCATCAGATGTGATTGTCCACAGAGTACCTTATTTAATTTTAAAAAGTCATTTTGTTTATTCTTAAAATTCAAACAATACAAAAGAGTACAAGATGAAAAATGAGTCTTGCATCCCCCGCCCCCTCTTTTTCTGATCCCTCTTGGTTTCTCCCCCAGAGGCAAGCATCATTCACTCTAGTGTCCTGTACACCCCTCCAGAGGCACTCAGGGCCCCACGCTCTTCACTACCCCCTGTCGTCTCGTGCCTCCCTGCCTCACTCATTTATGTTACCTGCTGACCACTGTGGGCATTTGAATATGTCCTGGATGGTGGCAGCTCAGGGTAGACAAGAGACCATGGAGGAAAGAACACTGTGG
This sequence comes from Camelus ferus, assembly GCF_009834535.1. NCBI lineage: Eukaryota > Metazoa > Chordata > Mammalia > Artiodactyla > Camelidae > Camelus > Camelus ferus. The sequence continues at coordinate 51,519,945 of NC_045711.1, read as the reverse complement.
GAGACAAATGTTAAATAATTGCATACAAAGACTTGAGGAATGAGCAAAGGGACTTAGCCTCTAATTATCCTCCAAACATCTGCTCTTTCTAATTTCTCTGAAAAACTGGCATCAAGGATTCTAACATGACCGGTGGGAGCAGGAACGCCCATGTGGGGGCGTGTTAGGAAGGTGATCTATGTGCTATGCCAGTGCCTATGTGCCGCTGTGTCCCACCAGGCTCCCCTTAGAAGGCGTTTTCCTCTTTGGAGATCAAATAACTGGAGATGGAGAGTTAGTTGCCTAAAGCTTTGTGATCAAGGATTGAATTAAGTGACATGAAGGTGGAAATAACTCTTCTAAGCCAGGTTTTAATATATTAATTAAGGTGGCCTAACCTTGAATTTTCACAGTTTCAGGATAAATGGTGGCCTGAAGATGAGTCAATGTATAGCCCACTCTATATATTTAGAAAGAGCTTTTATGCTGTCATCTTTATAATTAGCAAAGTAACTCCTTAAGGCATGGAGGATGGGGAAAGGATAAAGAAAATTACTCTGTATTACCGTGCCCCCCACCCTCAGCGTTGACTGTCAGACTCCATTCAAGTAAGCATTAGGGCAGCCTGGAAGAAGACAGTGGCAGTTTCCCGAGTCCCACAGCAGACCTGCCGAGTACATCTGGGGGTGGAGCTGGGACCACATCGAGATCTAGTGCTCAAAACATCATCTCCTCCACCACTTTCCAATAAATAGAAACAGAGCATTTTTCAGGTGCTAGGGATACAACAGGAAACAGGAAAGGTAAATGCAAACTCAATCTAAGCTCGATTTGAGCTGGTACAGATAACTAAGGTGGTTTTCCATCCCACTAGAGGAGCAGATAGTTCCATAGGGGCAGTACTGCTGGTCAATCAGCTGATGCCACCTTGATTCTGGTCACTCTATCCAACTGGTCACTCATTAGAGAGTCAAAAAGGTTGGATACCAATGACAACCAACAATGAGAGGCTTAGCAAGAACTCTTCAGGCCCTCAAAAGCCTAGCAGGCTAAGGTTAGAGCAGCGTTCTCGTCCAGCTAAGGGAATGGGAGAACTAACCCTGAAGCCAAAACTGAACCGTGCTGCTGCAGACGAAGTGTTAAAGGTGCTGTTAAAGGAGACGCGAAGCACAGTGAAGCAGAAAGAGGCCAACTTTGAAATCAGACAGTTTGCACCCAAACCCTGGCCTTTTAACCCACTAGCCGTGTGACCTGGACAAGCCACACAACCCTCTGTATGTCAGCTGTCTCATCTGGAAAATGGGAAGATCACACCTACCTTGCAGATTTTGTGTATGGATTTAAAATATTCATAAATCACCTAAGGAGACATGCAAAGCAAATTATTACATTTAAATTTTGTTCATAATTTTAAACCATTAGAATAATATTAAATTAATAATGTCATTGGTTGGCATCAGTGGCTCAATAAACAAGTAATAGGTAGGACTCACATCTGGAAACCTCTATACCAGGGCTACGGTGGGAAAACTCATTCCAGACACCTCTCTCTGGTGTCCCCTCACTGGTCAGATACTGGGCAGGGCTGGGGTGTAGATGAAGGGCTTCAGTACCAACAAGTATATGAGGCAAGAACATGCCCAGCCTAATGCCAGCCACCTGCCCATGGTCCCCTTGAGAACGATGGACGGTAAAGAACATTCTCTTTATATAGCCTACACCTTTGTGCATCAGGCAACATCCTTCACACCTACTCTCAATTCCTCTTGGCATTACCATCAGCACCAGTCATGTTCAAGAGATGGTTTGCTGCAGTGGAGCTGCCTAGCACCCCTGAAGGGTTTGAACTGAAAGGTACCACCTGTTATTTGAAAAGTCAGTATTACCATACATAGGTTCAATTTTTATCTTCATAATAATAATAGGATTTGTATAATAATAAGCAGCACTTGATCATTTCATCTGGTTTTTCAACGTTGACTCCAAAATCCTAGTCTCTTCACATAGGAAGAGCAGAATGATTCAGGTGGCTGGAATAGCGAGAGATGGGTAAACTCAGCATTCCTAGGGAAGAAACCACTCCCATCCCTGCAGGATTAAGAGTAGTGGGTAAGATCTTAAAAGTACTTCCTCAACTCCTATGCAGTTCCATCTCTGACCATTCAAAGCAGATCATTCTGGTCCAGTTCCATTTTCTTCCTTACCCACATCTCAGTCACTTCCTTTGTAACTGCCCCAACCCAGGAGCTACAAATATTTATTTTCTCTTTCTTTTCAAAGCTACATTGCAAAAATGCCTGCTCCTAACCCTCCATATCTATGCTTTGCCTCCACATCGAATCCCCTCTATTTCTACTCAGTGCTCTGAAATCTGCACAGCAGAAAACATCTGGGCAAGCACTGAGAGGGGCTCTCCAGCCCAAGACGGGAATCGATGAATGACATCATGTGAGCAGCATGTCCAGATGTCAGGCTGAATTTCTCCTGGTTTTCTGTGTGTTACGGTATTTGTGCATCCACATCCTCGGTATTCCAGCAATTCTCACTCTGGAGTCAGGAACCTTGTGTTCCCTCGGTGTAAAATGATTGAAAGGATAAGCAAAAGAAAAACAGGAAGAGGAGATGTGCTTCACAGAGCAAGAAACAGAGTTAATAGGTTGATTTCTAGCCTTGGGTCTGCTGCTTACTTGTTGTACAAACTTAGATATGTCTCTCAACCTCTCTGTGTCCCTGTTTCCTGTTTTATTGAGTAAAAGACTGGGCTTGATTATCTCTGAAGTTCTTTTAACTCTAGAATCCATACCACCCTAATTTTGTCAGTCTATATATGTGCTACACTGAAGTGAGGCCAATAATTTGACTCCAGTTGTTTCTGCCACATTGTGTGTTCTTGCAATGGTGCCTCTGGAGTGCCTTTATGAGCAAGCAGGCCACTCGGTTTTTGCATTCAGCCTTTACAAATCAGCCCTTTGGCAACTTGAGCTACTACTCTGTAGGAAACCAGAATAAACGGTGTTGTTAAATCTTTTAGGCTGACTAATTACATTCAAAGAAGACCTATTACACACCTCAGCAGAGCGGTCAGAGACACATTATAGGAGAACTCCGCTGCAAAGGAAGGACACCTAATTTATATGACATGATTGTCCAACCTTCTTCACTAATCCCTCTAGGCACTGAGCCAACGTTATGAACTCGGCCACCCAGTTGCTAAGCCAACACTAGGACAGGCAGGTATGAACCACTTCTCAACAACCAGCAAGCGTGGGCTGGGATTCCTCCTGCTGCCCAGGGTCTAGAAATCCCCAAGGGTATTCAGGCCAGGCCTGGCCAAATTCAACCCAATCTGGTGCATCTGTGGGGACAACATAGTTGGGCTTTAAGAGGTTATCCCCAATCCCAAAAGCTACTTATAAGCTAAAAGATTTCCCCAACACTCTTTCTGCCAATTTCTGGCCTCTTCTCTTTTATGAGCTGTAGAATTTGGAATCAAACAGGCCAGGGCTAGATTCTGGCTCTGCTAATTTCTAACTGAAGAGCTTTAAGTAGAGCACTGTAACCTCTTTAAGCCTCCATCTCCTCCTCTGTAGAATATGAATAATAATGCCTTCCTCACATGGGCAGTGCAGGCACTAAATGAAGACCCTAAGTGCAAGGCCTCGCACCTGGCAGAGACACCATAATCGCTGCTGTGTCATAGATGTTAGGTCTGCAGCCATCAGCCCAATAAGTTCACTCAAATTATAGTAAAAGACAATCCTCTGAAGAAGACTGTATCCTAAAGGTGAGAATGCCAGCACTCCCATGTAATGAATGAGCAGGGCCTCTGCCAGCTTCATACAGAAGAATAAATTAAAAACCACTATTGCTTTTCTAAAGATCAGAGTCACTGAGAAATGGAGTACAGCATCTTTATGGCAGCTTGGAAGTTGTCTTTTAAGACAGTGGGAAGACCATGAGTTTTGGGTCATAACGAGTTCTTTTGAGTTCTAGGCCCCTCACTTGCTCCTTTATAACCTTGAGCAGAGTCTTTAGTCTATCCGTGTAACTCATTGTCTGATCCAAAAAACTGACGTGACATCTGACACATAGTAAGTCCTCAAAATTTGTGGGTGCCCTCCACCCCGCCCCTCCCAGCCAACCGTGCTGAGAATGGAAGTAGCTCTGGTGTGTCAGGTTTCCTCTCCAAAGCTCCATTCGCAGTGCTACATTTGCATGTAAGCTGTGGGGAGTTATTTCTGAGTATTTATAGGAGATTTTGGTCAGACTGCCTTGAGAGAGAATATAGTGGAAACCTCACAGAAGCTTTGTATCACACGAAAGATGTAACTACTTATTGAATCTTTTGGAATTTCTGAAGGTAAGGTTTACTCAAGCTTAGCTGTCCACAAGAAACTTAACCTTACAAGTGCTATCTCCATTAAACAAAAAGATGATCAGTCTGTTTATTTTGTGAATTGGGTCTTTTAAAAAAGGTACACCTCCTGTTTTGTTTTTTTTTTCCCCAATCTAGTAATAGGAAGTTTGACAACATAAGTGTCTTACAGCAGAATCATCTCTGAGGTCCCATGCAAACTCAAGGATAAATTTGCCTTTTTGTGCATATAGCTTTTGACAAAAAAAAAAATTGTTACTTTACAATTGTTCAATAACTCAGATATACATTATTTCAAACTGGCTCTCCTCCCATATGACTGAGGTTTTGAGAAAAGTTTTAGTATAGCTGACTTTTTAATTTATATGATATAGAAAATATATATATATACACCTTTTACATGTATCAACCTGTTATGAGTGGTATCAGCACAACTGGATAAGAGCTGTCTGAGCAAGATGTAGTAAAGAAAGCAAGTGGGACTTGGAGATAAGTATGATGGTTAATTTTAGGTATTAACTCAGCTGGGCCACCGTATCTGGATATTTGGCCAAATGTTATTCTGGATGTTTCTCTGAGAATATTTTTGGATAAGATAAATATTTCAATCAGTGGACTTGGAACAAAGCAGATTGCCCTTCGTAATGTCGGTGGGCCTCATCAAATCAGTGGAAAACCTGACTAGAACAAAAAGAATGGCCTTCCCAGAACAAGAAGGACTTCTGCAGTAATTGGCCTTAGGACCTGCACTACACCATCTTCCCTGCATCCACAGCCTGCCAGCACATCCTGCAGATTTTGGACTTGCCAGCCTCCATAATCATGTGAGCCAATTCCTTAAAATAAATCTCTTTCTTATGTATATACTCACCATATTTACTCTGTTTCTCGGAGAACTCTGACTAATATAATAAGTAATCTCAAACACCCTGAACTCTGAACCACTGTGGGATTCCTATACTGTCAATGTATATTTGAAGAAAACATTGAAGAAAGCATTGTTGGGTAATTAGTTATGCATCTAATAATTCCCAGTGGCTAAAAGTACAGGCTGTAGAGCCAGAGATCTGTGGGGCAGGCTCTGGCCTTCACTGATGGGATGTTTGCTTCAGGACAGGAAAGCGCCCCAAAGGCCAAGGAGGCTAGGTATGCGGCGGCGGCGGGGGGGCCTCCACTCTGTACAGGCTTAGCCCCATAGCTCCCTATCCAAGAAGAAGCAAATGGCGTGGGTCTAAGTACCACACTGGGTTTGGTGCTGGGTTTGGTGAGGGAGAAATTGTGAAGATTAATTAAGTTCAGGTTCAGTACTAAGCACCATATCTGACACCAGTTAAGGATTCAAGCCAAGATGCTGACTGTTATAAACAGGATGTTACTCATTTTTAAAGAATGAAAATTCTCCTTACCTTAAAAACACACAGGCTGAATTTATCTCCCTGTAATACAGCAGTGTCAGCAGAATGAAAGAAGAGGCGAGTCCATTAGTAAGAGGTCCCGGCTAATCACAAGCTGCCACAAAGCACTTTATCTGCTATACAAAAACAGCCAATTTTACAAAATGAATAAACTGGGGTAAAGTTTTGGCTTTGCAAAAGAACACATTGCTTTTAGACAGTTTCAAGTTACCAAGATGGTATTGATTGACATACAGTCTTGACAGGCATATCTGTCTGGAGTGTCTGTTACCACTTCCCTCAGTGCATATAGCTCTACCCAGTCTTAAACCAGGGTCAGTGTCTGCAGATGAGAAAACCAAGGGACTTCCCTAACCTCCAGGTTTCTCCAGGCCTCCTCCTGGGATGAACTTCAGCAGCCTAGTATCCTTCCTAGTTCTCTATTTTCCTGAAAAAGAACCCTGCTGCCTCTGGAACTGTCTAAGCCCTGCATCTACAGCCTGGAGAGGAAATGAAAATCCCCAACATATTTTGCATCTGAAATGAGATCACATCAAGATCATTAGACTTGGAATCTGAAGACCTGGGTTTGCCACCACTGCCAGCTGTTTGATTTTGGACAAGTCACTGAGCATTCACCAACCACGCTTTCTTCTCTCATTCGTAAATTGGGCATCACATCTCTCATCTCATTTTGCAGTGAATTAAAATATAACAAAAAGAACTGTGAGGCGCCAGAGGCAACCTGGATACCGCCCATAGCTTCAACTTCATTCAGCTCTGTTACCTGGCCTGCATAATACAACTTTTTGCAACATGCTGTGTGCCAAAGTAGTTCATTGGGAACACTGTAATTAGCATTACAGGTAGAATGACACTGCTGCAATGTTAATTACTACAGTGCAGATGTGCCATTAGATATTATACATAATGTTGTCAAGCCTTTATTTTTAAATTGAAGTGCAACAAACCATACCCTGGCTACACAGCTTTTTTTTATTAATATAAATTAATGTTATTTCGGTGTCTGGAGGAAGGGTGGAGGGGAAAGTGTTCTTCCTCTAACTGTAAGAACATTTAGGCAAATGGTGGAATTTCAGATGGATTCTCCATAACTTCCTTACCTCACTCTTGTCTCTACATAATGGAGATGTGAGCTCCAGGAGGGCATGGACCATGCCTCGTTTACTCACCACACTATCCCCAGCTCCTAGCACATAGTCAGACGAATGAATGAATGAAATCAGAGCCATGTAAGCAGAAGGAGTCTGGAAGAATGGAGCAGAAGAACTAGAAGACACAATGATTTATTCCTGATTACCCTGGTTTCATGTTTGCTTCATGGCCTTCAAAATGACCTTGGATGCTTCCCACATCTGGAGCTTTAAAATAAGAGGCAAATGAATCATTGCAATGCAGAAGTCAGTCAAAGTTCTTTACTGTGACTTTTAGAAAGCAACACTGTATTCCACCAGGCTGTGGGAAGTGGCTGAGATCAACACAGTTCCCTCAAATTTAGCTGGGCACCTGCACATTGTTGAAAGTAAAGGAATCATTACATGTATTAATTCTCATGAAAAAAAAAACCCATGAGGGAATTTTTTCCCTAGTTTTTATGTGTGTAAAATACACATCTTAACCATTTTTTCTTGTACATTTCGGCAGGATTAAGTACATTCACATTGTTGGGTAACCACCACCCATCTCCAGAACTCTTTTCATCTTGCAAAACTGAAACTCTATACCCACTAAACAGTAGCTCCCATTCCTTTCTGTCCCCCAACCCCTGGCAACCACTATTCTATTTTCCATGTCTATGGTTTTGACGACTCTAGGTACCTCATGTAAATGGAATCCGTTTACATTTAAAGTAATGACTGACAAGGACAGATTTACTTCTATTATTTTGATATTCATTTTCTTTATGCTTTATACCTTTTTAACCCCTCATTTTCATGGGGGAAATTTTCTTACCTCTATTTTACAGTTAAGGAGACTGAGGCTTCAAGAAATTAACTGAACTACCCAAGATCACCAAGAGGCCGAATGGGACTCTTTTGACACAAGAATCCTTGATTCTTCCTTCTACTATGTGCCAGTGTGTTTTCTAAGTACTAGAATAATGCAGACAAGCATAGGACATGGTCCCTGCCTTGCTTCAGTGGGCAATAATTTTCTTAGGAACATTAGGTAGACACATTGAAAGGAGTTTTAGAAGTGCAGGGAGGCCCAATATACTTGCCCACAATATATATAATACATTTATATATATGGGGCAGAGCATATGGTCCTATAAGAATTCGAAGAAGCTCCTGGTATCCTGCCTGGCACAACGTGGGTGCCCATGAGTGTTGCTAGTTGAATCTCATGATTCCATCCCTCAGTCTCAATTGAAGAGAGTTGGAGATCCAGCCCTGGTCTGTAGGACCTACTCCCCACAGCAGATGGATTTGGCAGTGGATAATAAGAACTGTAATAATGTGTACACCATTTGACCCAGAGTTTGCCTAATGAAATATCTCGAGACTAGTAAAAATGTTTATCCTTAAGAATATTCACTGCAGTATTTTTTTATTGAATGAAAGGTTTTTTAAATTCTATAGTGCTTTCCAATTTTCAGGTTTCACACGGATATTTCATATAATCCCATAATAACCTTTATTTTTTCCCTACCCCTGAATTCCCCTCCCCCTTCCCCTCTCCCCACTCGTAACCACTAGTCTGTTCTCTATATCTCATTGCAATATTGTTTAACAATAGTGAAAAAGTGGAGGGGTTGTAAAGATTCAGCAATAAGTTATGTATTTTTACAGTGGAATATTGTAAAGATGTTTCAAAGTGCTACTGCTATTCCAGATAATCTGGAAATATTCATGTGACTAAAAAAATATATATTTATTATATACTACTATATAAATGGTATATAATAAACATTAAATATAGTGTGTATAATATTATTTAATATAAATAATAAATATATAAATGTGTATATATATATAAATGATTATATATAATAATACATTTGTATGTAATCATATATATGCATGTGAAAATCATTTATTACCATACAAATAAAATGATTTCATTAAAATCTGGGTATATATATTTATGAGGGCAAAGAGTTTATATATCAAATATTAGTAGTGATTATTGGCTAACTTGGAATTGTGGCTGATTTTTATTTCCTTGAGCTGTTCTGTATCTTCCTAACTACATAAAATGCCTATATATTATCTTAATAAGTAGCAAAAATAAATTTTAAAGATGAATGCAAAGTCAAACACAAACCTACCTCTAACTATTTTACTGCAAAGAAAGTCATAACTTGGGACATGAAAGAAGACAAGCTCTCATTATCTCATACTGACTAAATATACATTTATTTGAGACTGGAGAAAAAGAGGAGAGTATTTGATAGGGCTCATTTGATTGTTAGAAGTAAAGAGCTTAAGAAAAAATAAGTTGATTTGTAAGGTGTGAAGAAGCATCAGAGGAAGTCCAGCCCAGGCCTCACGAAGGGAGTGGAACAAAGAGGTGCAAAGGATCTCTGAGGGTGAAGTAGTTACTCTCTCCAGTTCTCTTTCTCTCTCCGCACGGTTTCCTCTGTCACTGTTGGCAGATCTGGTTCGCTCTTCTCTCTCTCTGGTGTGACTTTCCAGCTGCTTAGCAGTTTGACTGTCTGAGCCCCATGTGACTTTCTAGTTCAGGTACTCAACAAAGACTGTCCAGAATTTCTGTTCTTAGTTCCAGACTCACAGGACAGAGATGATTGACTACTGTGTATCAGTTAGCTTTGCTATATAACAAATGATTCCAAAGCTTAGGGACTTAACAACCAATTTTTTAGCTCCCCAGCCCATGGGTCTGTGGGAAGTTCTCCTAGTCTGGGCCAAGCTAAGCTGATCTTGGCTGGGCCAGTCAACTGGTGGAGCAGCCATGGAATGGCCAGTCTAGGATGGCTTCTCCTGGGATGGCTCTCCTCACTATGGTGTCATCCTCCAGCGGGCTAGCCCAGGCCTGTTTGCGTGATGATCTCGTTTCCAAAAACGAGTAAGGATGTGTGCAAGGCCTCTAGAGATTTAGCACATTGTATCCACTGTATGCTATTGGCCAAAACAAGTGACAAGACCTGTCCAGATTCAAGGAGTGGAGAAATAACCAACCCCCTATCTTGGTGGGAGCAGTTACAAAGTCACGTTAAAGTAGTGCAGTTACAGGGAGGGGAAGAACTCTAGCCATTTTTGCAATCTGCACATAGTCTGCCGGGGACCCAGGCTGACACAGGCTCCATCTTGTAGCTGCACCACGTTTGCACATTTTCACATTGCCCCCTTGATTGACGTAGCAGGGGAAGAAACAGACTGGAGAATTGTGCATAAACTTTTCACTGTTTCAGCCTGGAAGTGACACTTGTCATGTCCCCTCATAGCCCGTGGCAAACATCAGTCACACGGGCTTCACCTTACAGCCAGGTGGTGCAATAACGAGTCAATGGAGTATCTGGTGAGCATTGTTGTCTCTGCCACAGGGAGAAACCTACAGAACTAAACTAACTGATCAATCACAAGACTAGTGTCAGAAAGGTGGAGGGGCACATAGGCTAATGCTAAAGAGCAAATATATGAAAACCACGTCTGATGAAGGTATCAGAAATTATGTGAAGCCCTCAAGGAAACTGTAGGGTTGGGCCCAAAGGAGTCAGAGTAAGCAGGTAGAAAATCCAAGTAGCTCTGCAATCAGTAGTCCAGAAGCATCCCATCCAGACCCAGTCGAAGTCTTCCTTAAGCTTTCAGTCTGCTCCTGGAGCTGAGTCAACCCAGGAGACTAAGGCAATGGGGTCACAGGTAGGAATCAGCATTCTAATATCTAGTGTTGAGAGGTGCTAAGGAAATGAAACTAATCATCACGTTCAAAGAGAAAAGAAGGAAAAGAAACCCCAAGCAGTAACGTTAAATGCTTGCAGTGCCTAAAGCAAGATGGAATAGGGAGTGAGGGGCAGGTCTGGGAATCTGTGGAAGGGGGAGCTTGTATGAATCTCTTTAGCTTCACATTGAGGCCAGAAGCTGTGGAGAAGGATCAGAGCTCTCATTCTGTGCAGTGTCTGGTTGCAGGGGTGACAGAAGGACCTAAACCAAGACACACCAGACTGCATACTTGAGTCTTCAGACCCAAGCCTCAGTCTCCCACTAAGGTTTCCTCCTATTCACCCATTTTAGTTTCCTTGTCTCTCCTTTGGCCTTTGTAGCATCTCATCCCCACTAACCGCTCTTTCCAATTTCTCACACTTGAGATCTTTATATTCCAAATAATTATGATAAAAGGACAAGTTAATTTTTCATAAGATGCAATGCCCAAAATATTAGTCATAAGTGATGAGGTCTCCTTTGAGTTCCTACCTCAGATTCCTGAATGATAATGTGGCTTATGACTCACAGAAAGTACCACAGAGGCCAGGTAGAGCAGGAATGCCCTCTTCAGAGGCTGTCATTCCCTGCTCCACATGTGGAATCAAACCAATGTCTTCCTATCAAAAGGAAGCAAAAGCATTTGTCTAGGCACCAGCCAGGTTGAGTGAGAAATTGTGAGAAATGGAAAGAGGAGAGCCTTGTCTGACCTGCTTTCCATTGCCTTGTAGGTCAGTGGGACCATGTACAACACTGGAAGACACGTATCCCTGCGCCTGGACAAGGAGCACTTGGTCAACATATCAGGAGGGCCCATGACATACAGCCACCGGCTGGAGGAGATCCGACTGCACTTTGGGAGTGAGGACAGCCAAGGGTCGGAGCACCTCCTCAATGGACAAGCCTTCTCTGGGGAGGTAGGTGAGGTTATTGAAGTACTATGGGTAACTGCCAATTAATACAATTTGGTGCCAATTAATACGATTTGGTGCCTATTTATATCCAAGGTGAGATAACATATGGAAAGACTGCTCTTGAATCTATAAAATAAGAAGGTCTGTGCCTCCTTTCCCCATCTGTCTCTTGCGAGTTGACATGGAAGTTTATAATGAGGTTCCAGGGAAGACCACAATGAAACTTCATATTTCCTTCTGAGATGTTGATGCAGCTCTCTTGTGACTACTGCCCTAAGAAATCGCCAGAGCATTATTTCAACCCTAAACCCTCACCTTTCATGTACATCTTCATTTATACCTATCTGGGCAATCAGCCTCCTCTATGTCAGATATAATCACACAGATTCCGTAATTATCCCTCCTGGTAGAATGATGAGTCTAATTTGCACAAAACTTTGACTTACTGTTATATATATATCAGGCAGCTAAATAGGCTGACTGAGTTTCTACAGAATGGAAATGTCATCTTGTGCTGCCATTAATGGTGAGTGTCACTATGTGCCACCATCAACCCATACAGAACTCAGGCCAATCAGAGAGCCAAACCAGAGCTTCAGTGATGGGATAAGAGCCACAGCTTAAACAGGTATCATCTGGGTTATGACACTTGACAAGCAGAGTGTAGTTAATTTGACTTGTTTTACCTCTCTTGTATTTTGAAGGTGATTATCAAGTAAGAGTCAGCAATCCTTATATGCTAAATATCCTGCAACTAGGTTTCTGTTTAAGAGTCCTCAATAAGTCAAGAAGGCTTTGAAATAACAGAATTATGTATCTCATTATTGATTTGGTCTTTTTAATATATTTTTTAAATTTTTTATATTATTATTTTGGTGGGGGGACGTAATTAGGTTTATTTACTTTTCAATTTTTTTTTTAACTAATGGAGGTACTGGGGATTGAACCCAGCACTTTGTGCATGCTAAGCATGTGCTTTACCACTAAGCCATACCCTCCCCCACTTTTTAAATGTTTTTAATCAACATCATGTTTAAACCTGGCATTATTTTTATATAATAAGGCCACACACTGAGAAAGAGATCCATAAGCCTAACGAGTCCAGTGGCCAGATTTTAATGATTGTTCAAAATACGTCAACTGAGAACCTACCTAGGCACTCTGCTAGTTACCAGGATACAGAGATTTTAAAAAAAAAAAAAAAAAGATAGAGCTCCTACTGCAGAGGAGCTCAAAGAATGCAATATCAAAATCATTAAAGTATAATGTCATGCTATAATGGAGATGTACTAAGGCCCTGGCTAACTCAAAGGAAGAAGTGACAAATTTTACTTGAAGTGTTCAGGAGAAGCTTCACAGAGGAGGTGCCCCTTTGAACTGGGCTGAGAAAAGAGCAATGCAGAACAATTTTAAGAGTGTTAGCTTTAGGGTCAAAGAACTTGAGTTAGTACTCCTACTTTGACACATACTAATTGTGTAAACTTGAGATGGTTACTTGATCCTTCTAAGGCTAAGCTTAGACACTTCTCTAGGTTGTTTCAAAAATTAAGTGGGATTAAAAATGCAAGGAGCACTGGAAGTATTCAGTAGTTGATGGACAACAAAGGTAAAACAGGAAATGAGGGACAGCAAAAACCAAGGAGTGTCAAGGGAAGCTGCACATGGATTTCATCTGTGATCTATTAGTAATGGCTGCATAGAGGGCAGGGTTGAGCAGGACTAAGGGTTTCCTTCCTGGATCTGCAGGGAAAATGCTGGGAATGATTAGGGATGTCTGCCAAAGGGACATGGAAATGTAATGGAAGATGTCAAGGAGTTGCAGACCCTGAACTAAAGTATAGCAGGGAATATGATGAAAGGAGGGGAAAAACTCATGAACTGAGAGAGACTGGGGACTGCCAGTCTGAACTAGAGACTATCCAAATTAGATAAGCTCTTCCTTTTTAAATATGTATTTTAAGATTTGTAATTATTTTCTTTGTTGACTCATTCATTTATTTGCTGTTATTTTTTGTTTGTTTGTTTCTCTCCCCTACTGAACTATTAAACTCCAATGCCTATCACAATATTGTCTCAGAATAAAAATAAATTTATGAATGAATTTATTAAATGAATGAAGAAAAATATAGATGGTCAGTAGGCTAAAATCTTAACATTGTAGAATTTCTTGAAGTTGCTTGTTTCTTCAATATGTGGTAAGGGTGCTTTGTAACTTGTATATAAACTACAATTTTGGAGTAAATGAGAGCTTCCAAAATCCTTAAGGGAAACAGATAACAATTTGATCACTTGATGTATTAATTTTCCTAGACCTACCCCAGACCACAGGTATCAGTTGTTCCAAAGAATCTGCATTTTTAAAGCTCTCAGGCGAGTATGATGGTTAGGTTTGTGAAGCACTCCCTCAGTAGTACATTATTAAGTGTTCCCAATAAAGCAAGCATTTAAACAGATTTGCAAATCAGAATTAAATGGGGAACATTGCCAAAATATTTTCATTGGAATCTTCTCCCAAAGCAACAGAATCAGTCTCCAGAGGAGGGGTCCAGGCATACACATTTGTAAAAATTTCTCCAAAAGAATTTGGTTAGTGCCCACTATGTCAATTTCAGCTCAGATTCTGCTTGAACTATCCCAGTTTTCTAAATGAGAGGACTTAATCAACAGAGCCATACTGCACAAAAATTTTAAAAGGTGCAACCAAGGTAACTGCCCCCTGGAAGTGGCAAAGCTAGGGTCCCATTTAGACTAATGGGATTTGGAGAGCAGCTTCTCAAGCAGAGTAACCATGCACCCATCTGTTGCTCCAAGACAAGACTAAGCATCAGTCTCAGCACAAGTAGTTATGCCATGCCCCGGGTAGACAGCATCAGATGTATCACATTTCTTTCCAAGCCCCTGGGTATGAGCGGTCTATAAACTGCTGTGAGTCTAGGTCCAAAAAAAAAAATAATAAGAAGAATGTTGAAAGCACCAAAACATGTCGTGGAAAGAGTTGGATAGGCATTGGTTTTTGAGATACAGGCATACATAACTCAAAGATAATTGCAGGTTCAGTTTCAGACCACTGCAATAAAGTGAATATCACAATAAAATGAGTCACACAAATTTTTCAGTTTCCCAGTCCATATAAAAGTTATGCTTACACTACACTGCAGTCTGTTAGGTGTGCAATAGCATTATGTCTAAAAAAATGTACATACCTTAATTTAAAAATACTTTATTACTAGAAAATGTTAACCATCATCTGAGTCTTCAGTGAGTCATAATAGTAACATCTGAGAACTGATCACAGATCACCATAAAAATATAGTAATAATGACGAATTTTGAAATATTGAGAAAATTATCAAAATATGGCACAGAGACACGAGAGAGTAAATGCTATTGGAAATAATGGCACTAATAGACTTGCTTGCTGTGGCTTTGCCACAAACCTTCAATTTGTAAAAATAAAAATGCAATATCTGGGTAGTGCAGTAAAGTGCAACAAAATGAAGTATGCTCATATTTAAAGGGCAATAGTTGAGCAAGAAGAGTTTGGCATCTTCTATGTGGGATGAGGGGAAATGTAGGGTCAATGGTTGGAAGTTCTAGAAAGACAGCATTCAGCTAAATGTATGTTCTAGGAGTGAGAGCTATCCATCTATGGGATGAGTTTGCTTCTGAAAATAATGAATTTCCATCACTAAAATTATTAAGCATGGAATGGAATTTGAGGACTTCATAAAAGTGACTCATCCTAATGAGCAAGTGGACTGTGGGCTTTAATGCACTTTCTAATGCTGAAACTCTACTCAGTCCATGACTTCCTTATAGAAAATATTCTCCAGTTGGAGTCTACTGAGGGTTAAGCCACAGTTAAAGTAAATATATCCCATTCTTTAGGTTAACATTTTATTTTTATTTTGAACCATCTTCAGAGCAACTTTTGGCCTCTATTTTTGGCTGTCCTCGGAGTGGACCCAAGTAGACACTTCAGCAACAAAGCATGTGTTTATTTTGTCGACAGTGAATAATCACATTGCCATCTGCCCCATCTATCATCGCTGATAGTGATAAGTCAATTAATGCCAGGCATTCTCCTTGGCACAGTGCAGCAGTCGTTATCTGAAGAGTTGTAGATTAATTGCAGTCTTGTCTAGTGAGGTTATTGTAATTGATGGTAATCATTTGCTTTGTTTTATAAAGCTGCGTGGATGTAGGACACAGTCAGCAACTGTGTTTTTATAAAAATTATTCATGTCCTACATGAGAAACTCCTGGATGTCTTGTTGGGAGTTGGTGATAAATGAGCATATTCAGAGATTCAAATGTCTTGATTTTTTTTAAGATGGGAAAATTAACTTTTTAATATGTAAGACCTTTAGCTTGCTAATCATATCTAAGTGGTTAGATTAATGTCTAATATAAAGTAGGTTATTTATGAAAAAAAAAAAAAAACATTAACCAGGTAAAAGATATTATTTGAAAAGAATCCTGCCTGTGGGTTAAGTTGCAGTAGTGAGGCTAGATAAGAAGACTCGCTCTTATTAGGGGAGAAATTGGAAACAACCAGTTTAAAAATCTTCCTTAAATTCTCCTTTTCAAAGGGCTAAGGGGATACACTGAGAATTGCACACCAGCCTCCTCACGGGTTACCCGTGGCCAGATTCTCCTGTTCATTTTATCCACTATTCCCGTGGCTATTGTGCTTCTGCTGTGTGCTGAGCTCCACAGCCAAGCTCCTGCCTAGAGAAGCGTACAGTCTATTGAGGCTTACATGTGCTTATAAAACAATGAAATACGGGTTATATTTGAAGATTGTTCTAGAAAGGGAGCTATGAAATAGCCCTCTCCAGATTGTATTAAGGAGATGGATGAACAGCTGTGCGGTCTGACGCAGTTGCTGCTCCCTATGAAGGTGGGGTAGCAGTATATCAACCTTTCAAGTCTCAGCCTGTTGAATCTTTGACTCTGTTCAGACACATTTGAGGGAGGAAAAAGTCCATAGCTGTTGCTATGTAGATAAGATTTGTTTATTTAAAAGGGAACATAGAAGTCCCAGGTAAAAGACACGTATTTTTTAGTGGCTCTGAATCAGAATAGAGACAACAATTATCTCAGAGCAAACAATTGAGACTAAACAACAGAGGATGCAGACCTTGTCCTCTTAAAAAGAATCAATTATTTGCATCCTTGAGAGACTGGTTTCACAAAGCAGCACAAATTTGTAGGAATAAGCAACTAACACCGAATTGTCCTGAAGTGTGCTAGGGCATGAAAGTGCTGAGGAGCACACGACAGAGAACCAGGGCCCAGTTAGGCGCTGAACTGCTCTAGGGGGAAGTACTCTGGAAATCTAGTTAGCACTTTGCGGAAGGCTGGGACCTCCCGGTAGAGACGCTCTGTTGGCATAATTGGAGATTTGAGGGAGAATGAGAATTGGGATGTTTAAAAATAAGAGATACACCACTAATACATATGGAAGAGTGACTTGAGTGCCATGGGAAAGCTGTTCCCTCTCCCCTGAATGCTGGCTCCATCTCCCTCCCCCTGCATCTAGCACAGCCCACCTGCTCTAGCTTTCCAAGCCTTCTTCCCTCCTCCCAGCCAGTAAAGTGTTGCTGCCTCTTTTTGACTTCCAGAAAGTCCTGTGTATTCATCTATTATGAGAGTCTACACACTGTAGACTGTGAGCCAAATTCAGCTGAGGAGCTAAGGATGGTTTACATCTTTAAAGGACTGTTTTCATGAGAAAAAGACGAATATGCTACAGATACCGTGTGTGACCTGCAAAAGCCAAAATATTTACTACCTGGCCTTTTCAAGAAAAATTATGCTGACCCCAATCTACTAAATCACCCATCACTGTAGATTTTGTGACTGTTTACTATCATGTCTACTATAATCATAGTTCTTTGTTGATAGAGATTTTGTCTTGATCATCACTGTATTCCCAGATCTTTGTACATTGTTTCACACATGACAACAGAGTCAATAAATGTTTGCTGAATTAAGGAATAAATAACCTTGGTAATCCCTTTAAAGACAGGGATTTTTTGCTATTCATCTTTGTACACCAGGCACCTAGCACAGTGCCTGACATACGGTAGGTGCTTAATTGCTGTTTGTGGAGTTAATCATTCAGTCACTGAATCAGTAACTCAATCTACTACTGGCTTTTTTTCCTGGAATTTTGGGGGTATTGCATTCGTTGACTATACAGGAAATATGTAGCCTCATTTAAATTGAAGTGTTTTAATAAAGGCTGTCCAAAGCATCAAATTCCATTAGAAACTGGAAAAAGGAAGAGTGATTTAGTTCACAGTAATCACTAAGACATGTTCTGGGCTCTCTCTGAGAAAGAGGTATGCTTTGAGAAATTCAGAATGTATTTAAGAGGCACTAATCTAGCCTTATCCTAAATGCAGTAAAACACACACACACACACACAAAGGACTGAACCCTTGTCACCTTGGAGGAATTTTATATCCATCAGAGAAACAAGGCACTGACTTGAACCAATTACTATGCAGTGCAATCTAGAACTTATTCAGT
Source organism: Camelus ferus (assembly GCF_009834535.1). Classification (NCBI taxonomy): domain Eukaryota; kingdom Metazoa; phylum Chordata; class Mammalia; order Artiodactyla; family Camelidae; genus Camelus; species Camelus ferus. Next base: position 51,501,840 of record NC_045711.1, on the reverse strand, counting down.
CAAGCCCACAGGTGGCTGAGGAATCTCACTGCTAACATGTAGCCACTGTTCACATGCTTTGGGATTTATTTTCCTTCATTCATTTAGTTAGCAAATATTGACTGAGAGTCTCCCATGTGCTACAGTGAATGAAGTAGGCAAAAATCCTTCCTGTTAAGGTGATGAAGCCTAATGAGGGTAGACAAATAATAAATAATAAATGAGTAAATTTATATGGTATATTAGAATATGATAAATGCTATGGGAAAAGAAATGGATCAGAGTAAGGGGGATCAGAGGATGAGGAGTGCAGACAGTGAGTTACAAGGATGAATAAGGTGGGCAGTGTAGTCTTATTGAGAGCATGATATTTGCGTGGTTACTACAGGGATGACTAAGGAAGGGCATTCCAGGCAAAGGCAAAAACCAGTTTCATGGCTTTGAAGTGGGAGAGAGCTTGAGCATCCTGGGATGATCAGGACCAGCATGTGCACATATGTAAGTGATAGGGTGTGAGAGGTCACAGAGGTAAAAGTAGGGTCAGGAGCTGCAGCAGATCATGTCCTCTTTGCATGGACTTTGCATGGACTTTGGCTTTTTCGTTGAGTGAATTCCAAAGCACATGGAGGTAAATTCTCCGATTAATCACTAAACACAAGTTCAGTGAGGTTACCCTTAGGACTTTCTCCTTCATACCTGGGGAAACTAAGCCCAGGACCAGCCTGACGATAAGTGATTGAGGTTGGACTTAATTCAGGTCTTCTGATTCATAAACTTGCTTAACATAGGCCAAGGTTTATCCATAAGCCCCATAATAATGATTGCTCACCTACTCTGGGCCCTAGTCCAGCGGGAAAATTTAAAGACATACAGGCCATGAGCTGCCATTAAGGAGTCTATGACCTAGTGGAAGACCCCATCTTCCCAAACTAACCATTACCTCCCTGCAACCACACAGTAGGTGTGCTTTTATATCTCCCCATACATGTGATGGGCACTTGGCAGGTTGAATGAGTAAATGAACATCAATTAAAAGACTGCAGCTTCCAGAGAGTCTAAACTGTGTTCAGTATATCATGAATGAAATTCTATTGTCATAATGGCAAACCAATAAAGTTAGTGTCAATATTAACAGAAGATCTAGGCATCTTATGTTAAAGTATTTACTAATATAAGGTAAGTGAATTTTCAGTGTAGCTGGGAGGAGGAGTAATGAAACCATTGATAACCAATGTGCTAGAAAAATTCATTTAGATTCCTCATTTTAGCCCTGGAATTACTCCCCAGATCAGATCAGGGAACTTGTCTTTGTCAATGCTAGAAGGCAAAGCTCTGGATTCCAGGAGCCAGTCCCACCCAGAGTGAGCAAACTGGCCTTGAAGAAGCAAAGCAAACAGAGTTCAGAAGCCCAGTTGGCAGCAGAGCAGATTATGACAATATCAGCCAGCAGATGATGACTCTGATCTAAGGATAGGAAGCTTTCCCTTTGGATATTTTTATCATTAATCCCGGGAAAGGACAGCACATTCAAGTCTGCAGTTTCCTGGATCGCCAGTTTTTGATGGACACTGTGACGCTGCCTAAGAAAGAAGACTCTACATTTGAAGAAAAGTTGCTGAGATCAACTCATTATCCCATTGATCCCATCCTAACCTGCATCATAACTCCAATCTGGTCCAGCCAGGATGGCATTATGACAGCCACCACCTTTCTCTACTTGATTCTTGTCTCTCCCTTGGTACTCCGTCTAAAGCAGGGAGGGAGGTGTTATTACAAAGACAACATTAAAGACAGGCATTAACTGTGACCTGATCAGAGTTCAGTCTAGAACCTAACTGTCATCGTGGAAGTCATAACTGTTAGGGTTCGACAAGTGTTGAATGGGATCTTCCTTCATTTAGTAACCATGACACTGAAGTTAGAGCATGGGTACTGCTTCTAACACTTTCATGAACTAGCTGTAACTTTTTTTTTTATCCATTTCCAAAGTTACAGGAATAAAATCAATTAGAAAATAAGATACAAAGTAAAAATAACTCATTCTCTACTAATCTGACCACTGTCAACATTTATTAACATTTGTAGAGGTTCCACCAGAGATCACATCTCCACTTCAAGATACAGGCCTGCTACTGGAAAGAAGAAGTCTGCTCGAAGCCTCCATCTGAAGTGTCAGTGTTAGAGGCCCCATTGAGGTCACATCTTCCAACCTACTTGTGGTACAAAGGGAAAATCAGATGCCAGAGAGGGCAAGAGAGCTACCTCAAATCCCTGAGGTTCAGTGGCAGAATTAGGACCAGAACCCAAGTTTCCTGACTCTTGCTTTGAGATTTTTAAGTTTTCAAATACAAATTTTAATTATATCAAATCCCAAGATTCAAAAGGCCCCTTTTAGTTCATTTGGTTTAGTTGCCCAGTCGAGCACATATAGCCTGACATTCAGGTTTCTTACCTTAGTGAGCAGAGCTCTGTCACAAGGGCGTTTATACAATCAGCCTCAAAGAGGCAAGATGTTGGCAGGTTATTTTACAAATATAAGCAATGATGAGTGTCCAAGAAAAATACCACCAATGTGAGAACCATTACAGTGCCTAATTGCAAGAAATGCAGAAATTAAAGTTTGGAAGACCAAAATAGAAAGTGAAATGACTTGAAGATTCTTGATTTGGTCTCAGTATGAAAATGCAGTCATACTATTATTGCATTAAAAACCCAAAGATATGAGCCATGCTTTTCCACAGTTTGAATCCTCCCTCCCACTCACTCTCCCCAATAACCACCCAGAAGAGTTCAGTAATATTAAATATAAGTAATCTAGATAATATTGCAAAATTAAATCATTAGATGTCTAGCCACCCCATGGATGTGCTGTTATACAATTCAAAATAAAGCTGTTTAAAAAACCCAGATTCATTTGCTCTGACATATCGATAAACTTTTGCAGAAACAAAGCTAATCATCTCAATAGTGCCAACTTAATTGCTCTCCAGTTGATGGATAATAAACAGACCTGAGGATTAAAATATGAACTAATTACTGTACTCAATTCCATTTACTTGATTTCATGTTTCATTAATTCTTTGCATCATTTCTGGTAGAAGCCTTAGATTTATGGCCACCTCAAATGAATTATGCCACTTAGTTTCCTTGTGGCATGCTCATGCTCAGAATTGGTTGGAAAGGGCAGAATTCTGGGCAGTTAATATTTAGCCAAAGCAGCCTAGGATATAGTAAGTGAAGGTAATTATCCATTCCCAAATACCAGCCAGAGTCAGCCTCTATAAATCTATCTCCATCTCAGCAGTAAAAGGGCAACACTAGGATTGCTCGCATGATTATTCATTGGATCGGATTGTCAGAGGCAGTCTCCAAGAACAGGGTTTGCCTTGGCCTGGAAGGGGGCTGCAGGGAAGCAGAGACAAACACCCAAGGGGAAAGGATGTTGTCCTAGGAGACAGACAGTAGGGCCACCGGACAGAGGGCAACATTTTGACTTAGAAGATCAGGCTTCAAGACCCCATTCTGTCATTTACTAGCTGTCTGATATTGGTCACTTAGCCTGCCTTAACATTTTAAGCTGTGAAATTGGACTAATGATGCCAGTTCTATATACACTACAGAGTGATAGTGCAGTACCGGAAAAAAAAAAAAACCCACTCCTGGGATTGGGCTTTAGTTACTAGCCAGCCTAGACCTTAGATCTTATCTGGTCCAAAATCCTTTCAAATAAAACATATAAAGATATAATGTACTAAAAAGAAAAAAGAGAGAGAGAGAGTGGAACATGGAGGAGAGGAGGGTATAGCTCAGGGGCAGAGTACATGCTTAGCATGCATGAGGTCCTGGGTTCAACCTTCGTTTTAAATAAATAAATCTAATTACTTCCCCTTTCCAAAAAAAAGAAAGACACAATGTACTAATGTTATCACTGCCATCAGTTTTCATTTATTGAGCATGTATTGTGTTCCAGGCATTGTGCTCAGTGCCCTTTTACACCCAGTCCTCACAAGAAGCCCATGAGCTAGCACTCATTAGCATCACTTTACTAAGGAGAAAAGAAAGTTGGAGAGGTCAAAGAGCCTGCCTTCAGTCACATGGTTGGCATGGGGAAGCGCTAAGATGTGAATCCAGGTCTCTTCCTCCAGCTGTGCACTGAATGATCTTAGCCAAGTCAGAGGTCACCTCTCTGGCTGCACCTCTACGTAGTTCCTTGATCATGGGTAAGTCTGTTCTCTCTAATCACAAGTACCTTGTCTGTTACCTGAAATGATCTTTCAGCCCCTCCCAGTTCTGCATCAGCCTGAAGAATAGCCTGCACTTTTTCTGACTGTAAAGTGAGACAGGAGTCTATTTCTCCAAGTGGCACAATTGCTGTATGAAATATGACAGAGCATCATTGTGTGTGTCTGCTTCCTTCACCTTCCCCTCGCAGATGGACAGCAACTGGGAAGTTTCATACAGATGTACAGTTGCATTTGTCCTCTCACTTCTTTGAAATAAAATAAGCAAGATATTGTATATCTGTGAACTTGTTTGTGTATAAATACATCTGTTTCCTTCTGCAAAGCATGAGAAACCATATTCCTTAGTCTCGGAGGTAGCTTGGGTGAATACATTTTCTTGCTTTGGATCTATTTGCTGAGCTAGAAATTTCTGGCTTGAGCCTTGCAAATGAATCCTGCAGGAGCTATTTGGCAAAATGAGCTTAGCCAGGAGGTTTTAAATCACATTGCGAGCCAGAAGAAGGGGGAAGCCCAGGGACCATCAGATTCCTGCATCAGGACTCAGTGTCCCTAAACCAGTTTTTTCAAAGCAAGTAATTCTCTGCTTCAGGAAAGACTCATTGTGGTGGACCCAAATGGCCAGCTCAGAACAGCTGCTGTTTTCATAAGGTCCTCTGTGGAGGACATGTTTCCTCCCTGTTGCACCTGCCTCTCTAGGGCTGATGTGTTTCCCTGCCCCCAGGTGAGGAACTGTGACCTACTTTGCATACAGCAGTTAGATGCAGAGGTTAAGACTGCTGTGATTGTTCATTCCTGTGTTTGAATCCTGGCTCTGTCCCTTGTCAGCTGTGACCTTGGACAAGTTATTCAACCTCCTTGTGTCTCAGTTTTCTCATTAATAAGATGAGACTAACAAAAATGCTCACATTAAGGGTTGTTTCCCCCAGCCTTATTGAGGTATTTACATGCAATAAAATTCAGCAATTTTAACTATACAACTTGGTGCATTTGCACAAATGTCACAATTGGTCATGTAACCACCACCACAACCATGATCTAGAACACTTCCAGCACCTCCAGAAAGTTCCCTTATGTCCCTCAGTAGTCAATCCTCCCCAACCCTAACCCTTGGCGACCACTGATCTGTTATAACTATAGTTTGCGTTTTCGCAAGTTTCAATCAGTGGATTCATACAGTAGTATATAGTCCTTTTTATTGACTTTATATTTTAAATTATCATACAGTAAGATTATCTTTTTTTTCTTTTGGCACACAGTTCTCTGAATTTTAGCACAAGTATATATCTGTATGACCATCATCATAATCAGGATACAAAAACGGTTCCACAATGTAAGGTTGTTTAGAGGATTAAGAAGATCATTATATGTAAAGTGCTCAGAACAGTCCCTAGCACACTGAGGGCTCAAAAAACTGGTAGCTTTTTTTTTTTCAGCAATGGTTCTCTTCTTTGAGCTCCATCTTCCAGGGTTGGGGTCCATCCTCCATCTACAAGAATCCAGAGTGGCATCTGTGTGGGAGGTAAAATTCCTCAGAATTCCATCAGCCGTTGGTTCCAAAACCCCTTATTCTAAGAAGATGGGTCTGAGGCCCCTTCTGATTGTCATTTTCCCTGGAGTATTAGCACATACTGGAGTATTATAATTCCCTGTATCTTTGCAAAAGTCACCATCCCCCGGGTAGGGTGTTTGTCCTCCCCAAAGATCTGCACCTCTTTCTAATAGTCACACAGGCCCTGCACAGGCCAGTCAAGCCCCTGCTAACACCAGCTTAGAACTGTGGGGAAAACTCCCATCAGATTGAGCGTGTACAAGGAAGTATACTTCCTCATCCCCGCCTCCCATCCCCAGATAATTACAGGTTCTTCCAAAGCACACCAGCAGGTGGCATATTTTCTCATTCTCTGTGGGACACCCTGAGGCAGAGCCTTGAGGTGTCTAGATAGGAGGATCACATGCCCTGGCTTGCCTGGGACAGTCCAGGTTGCAGCCAATTGGTCCTGATGTTATTATAATAGCACCTCCTTTTACTCTCAAAAGTGCTCCAGTTTGCACAATGAATCAATCATATGGTCACCCTCTGTCTAGATGACCTTGATTAGGCAAGCGCTTAACCTCTCCAACTCTCCTTTTTCTCATCCAGAAATGAAAGGATGAGAGTTGCTCAGTCAGGGCCCTTCCTGCACCAAAAGGCCCATGGAAATAAAATCTTACTGCATCATCTTATCATCACACATAAACATTGATTGATGGGGTCGCTGTGCTGTCTGGAGGGTCAGAAACATTGATCTGTAATAAAAGCTTTATGTTATATTTGAGAGGTTCTCCCAGAGATTAAGTATACACTTTATAAATAGCCATCATCATGCATCCTTTAAGGTAAAAGCTTGGGAAATTAAGTCATTTGATGTGACACCAAAAATTAAAGATCAGATTGTTCTGCTCACTTGGGTATGTCACCTTTGCTTGTTATGATGCTTGAATATTGAACTTCCTCCTCATACCCATGCCACCACTAGGCTACCAGTGCATGCACGCACGCACATACACGCTCTGTCACACATCAGTCATTCAGCTACTTCCCACGTTAAATGCTCCTGTGGCTAATAAGATATTTTACTAGAAACTAGGAGTTCCCCTTGAACCATTTGCTTTGTATATTTTAATTGCAACTTAAGTGATTTCTCTACACTGATCACTCCTGAGAAGAAACCCCAGGAATTGTCATCATCATCCACTTAGGCTTTGTTTCAATCCTGGTCTTTGGAGATCCAGAACAGCAAGGAGATTCTGTCACCTTAAACTCCCCTGTGACTCCCTCTTGGTGTCGGCATTTAGTCTCCTTTGCCATCAAACAACAGGGACAGTGTTTCTGCTCCAAGAAGTAGTTGCAGGCTTTGTTTTAAAACCTCAGGGGCATCCAAACACTCCATCCCACCAAGCTCCAACGCTGCTTTTGCAGTATTCATTTAGCTTGATTTACATTATTTTAATTTTCTTAAGGGTGTCTTTACTAGCTGGAGGGTGATTTTTTTTCCCCTTAATTAAAGAACCAGTTGATTCCAAAGTACATAGAAGAAAACAAGCCCCTTTCATACCCTGCCTCGCTTGTCACTCTCTCCTGCTGTTCAGCTCTCACTGCACCTGCCTCTTCCAACTGGAAATACGGTGGAGTGACAGCAAGGTGAGGCCCACCTTTCAGTGGAATCAACTATCCCATGGTTTCAATTAATTTAATTTCCTAGAGCATATGACGATCTGGGGGGAGGATCAGGTAGTGCTACCTCTGTCTCTTAGATAAAAAGGCTGAGTTCAGTCAGTGCAATTCGAGAAAAATTCATGGAGCTGGGTCAAGAACTGTGCTAGCCTAAGGTTGCACAGATTAACAAGCCTGGCCACAGCCCACGTAGAGCTGAAATTTCTGATGGCATCTTAGGTATGGTGCTTCTGGGTACAAATAACAGAAACTCACTCAAGCTAGGTTAAGTTACAAAAGGAATTTCCTGGAAGGCTTCTGAGATATGTCAGAGGACCCAAGGGCCACCAAACCAGTGGAGAGACTGAAATCCAGGACTGAAGCAAAGCTGTGGCCCCAGGAACTATTCCCACTCCATTTCTTATCTCTGCACAGCTACTTTACTCTCATTCTTTCCATAAGCTCTCCTTTTTCCAATTCCCTGTGCACATGGAGGGCATAAATGGCCCCCCTTAAGCTCCCAAGTGTATGTCCCTTTGGATTGAGACCATCCTGAACTGACTGGCTGGCTGTCTCTTCATCCCAATTCCAAATTCTCCAGAGAAGAAACTTGATTTTCTCAACCCAGACCTGAACTCTGACCCAATCAGCTTTGTGTGTGGGGGTGAGGTCATGTAGATAAAAAGGTCTGGGGAGATCTGCTCCAGTGGTGGGGAGAGCAATTGTATGGGGAAGGCAGGCATTGTATGCTATGTAGACATCCCCAAAAATATCTACTGTGATAGTGAACATAGGCAGTTCTTTTCTGTTCAGCCCAACAAAATCCACATGCCAAAGTGCTATGAACACATCTGATTCAAATCTGGGGGTTGGAGAAGGCTTTCTGACATGAGCAAGATCTACAAAAACAGTATGAGTGTGGCAGAAATAGGATGCAAGCATCCAAGACAAATAGGAATATCACTTATAAATAGAAATAATAACTGTAGTCAATCCATAACGTGCACTCAAAGAATTTTGCATCTTGTGGTTGAGAGTCACAGCAACCTTGTTCATCACAGGGCCATCAGGAGCACATTGCAACCGTGTCGCTTGCCTTCCTGGCTGCCAGCATTGCTCTGCCTCTCCTTTCTTTCTGCCAATGCATAAACCACAGGTTGGGCTCAGATAAGTTGTCTAAGGTTAGCATCAAGGAAACACACACTCTGCCACTGATTGAGCTGACTGCGTGCCCTTTCACAAGTTAGGTAGGCTCTTCCTAAATGAGAAAAATGGCAATAACACTGTCAACCTCAGAGGGATTGCTGCTTGGATAGAGCAAGAAAGTGCACTGATAAAGAGTCTTAGCACTGCGTCTGGCACAGGAGTGGGTGTCAGGAATGTTTGTTTCCAGCCCTTTCCCTCTCCATCTGCAGCTGAAGAACAGTGTTGAATTTTTAAAATGCAGAGCTGGGGATGGACACGTGGGCCAACATTAGGACAGAATTGGTAAAATAAGACCCCCCCCCCAATAACAAAAGGAACATTACTAACATAACATGCCTTGAGACATGCCCTCACCTCTTGTCTCACTGTCAGTTTCCAGGACTCAGAACAAAAAGAAAAAGAATTGTATATATTGTTCACAATTACTCATTGACTAGACACCATTTTCACTTTCTGGGTATTAAGCGTTGGTGGGGAGCCATCCCGTGTGGTCAAACCCCCTAGCTCCCTGTTGCCCACCTCAGTCGGGAGCCATCTTATCTGGGCACTGATAATTAATCTATTATCTAGTATCTGTTCCTTCCAAGGCACTGCAACAACCCAAGAACTTGTTCTGTCCCTTGCGCTGACTTGACTTTGTGAGTCTCAGATGTAGGATGCTCTCCAAATATGTTCGAATATCATATCAAAGACCAGGATACCCTCACTGGGAGGTTTTTTCATTATAATATTCTGTAAAATGCCAGCAGTTTAGAAACACACAGCTTTTTTGGACTGAGACTGAGTTTGATCAACATTGCAGTTTATCTTAGTTAATTTTGGTGATCATTTTTTTGTGTGAATAAATTGATGAATTTATTGTTATTCCCATATTCCTTTTGTCTTGTATAATTTAAAATAGTATTGCTCTTTACAGGAGATCTTTAATTAGTTGTAGCTCTTAAAAAGTTTACTGATGTATTTTGATTTTAAATTGTGGGTTAGTTTCAGGTGTACAGCATAGTGACTCAGTATTTTATGAAAAGAACGTTCAGTTACAATGGACCTTTAATACTAGAGATGCATTTTTTTCATACTGGCATGTATTCATTTTTTTCAAAGGAAAAATAATGTTTGCCTGCGTTAAGAACTGGGGATCAGGGTTAAATTTACAAAACCGACTTCCTTAGCTATAGTATGATTTGCTTCACTGCAAACACATGTTAGTCCCTTTAACCTTGCTTAAGTCCCTGTTGATTTATTTTATGGCCAGATATACAAAACATTTACGTGAGGAAATAATGGCCAACGAGTTCAGAAAGAAAATCTGACTCAAGAGAATATATCCTTGCATTACAAGGCTTGACAAAAGTCTGACCAGTGTGTCTAATAACTTCTTTATCAAGGAAACAGAAGAATGACTAATCCAGAATAATGAATAATCCAAAAACTCGAATTATTTTTACTCCTCATAGACACATATTTAAGTTTCTACTGTATGAATTATTTTACCAGCCTCTATGTTCAAATATGAGTAATGCACAATCTATGTCCTTGGGGAGCTTCCTTTCTAGTAAGGAGACATTTACAGTCCTTCTTGGTGAGTTCTGTGCTAGGATAAGGCACTACCTGCAGTAGGAACACAGAGGAAAGCTTGCTACCCTCTGCACTAAAGCCACTAGCATGGGGTTATTTGACTCTCAGTTCCACTGTTGGTCCCAGCCTTGGGGCAGTTATTTATCAGTCTCTGCCTTAGTTTTCCCATCTGTAAAATGGGAATAATCATGGTACTAACTTACGCCTTACTGATTCTTCTTCTGTCCTGATTCATTGGTCATTTGCAAGAGATGCCTATTCAAGAATTATTTCCCCTTATCCGACCATATGGATTGACTTGCCTTTTGTGTTTCCTGAAAATAAATGTCACCTCAATATCCACATCCTTATAGAAAACAGATTTGCAAGATTTAGCAGAAGTGATATGACACAGTACAACACATGCCAGCTGAAGTTCTCAGTCCACCTTCCTGGTCTTTCCAATTATCCTTCCTCTACCATCACTGCATGGCCACTAACGGGACAGCTTGGTCTATCCTGATGGAATGCCTCCAGTGAGGGCCCCAGGGGTTGGGTATTTGTTGCGTAGGCAAGAGGTGGGACCAAAAAGATTAGTGGAAAGGAAGTTTTAGAAATCTGGATTATATTTCCTTTAAAAATACTAGAAACTTCCACTTAAAATGTCAAGTTTCTCCTCAAAATAGTTTTTTCATGCATAAGCTGGTGGGGAACACGATGCAGGTGCCTCTTCAGTCATCAGCAAATAAAGAGAGAACAACAGGATTCACTATTGCCTGACGTGAAGGCAGCGTCTAAAGCAAGGGAAGAGAGTTGATTGTAAACCCGGCAGTGAGAACTGTCGAAGAAATCAGCAATAAGGAGGTGGGATTTAAAGAGTCACAGTTGCCCATTGACATGTCACGCAGGCCCAGGTAGCTAAAGAAAGTGCCCAAGATGTGGTTATACGCAAGGGACTGCCCTCTAACCCAGCGCTGATGTCCCAAGCGACGGGGGCACCCACTCACTCACTGGGTCTTGGTGCTACGCATGTGCATGGGTGCGTGCGTGTGTGGGATGAGTGTTGCAAGTTAAAGGTGATACAGAAAAAGAGAGCAGATGAGGCAGCTCGGAGGTACCAGCAGTGAGGGCGTGAGGCTACTTTTGATAAGAAGGTCAAGGTAGGCACCACTGAAAATGTGACATTTGAGCCAGACCTTAAAGGAAGTCAGGGGGCTGGCCATGAGAGTAGGTGAGAGAAGAGAACTTCCCCAGAGGGAACAGCCAGTGCCGAGGCCTGAATGTGGAGCGGGCTTGGTGCGTCTGAGGAACGTCCAGGGGTCAGTGGGGTAGAGTGGAAGGGGCATGAGGTCCGAGGGGCGGGGTGGGGCGGGCAGGTGGTGCAGGCTTTGTGGGCCAGTGGCTTTCCCTCTGGATCAGAAGGGAGTCATTAGAGGGGAGTGACACGTCTGATGATGCCAGGCTTGCTCCTGCTAAGAAGCTATTCCCTCTTCCTGAAAGGTTCTTCCCCCCACCCCACCCCCTACCCCTACCCCCACACCCCACACCCCTCCCCTCCCACCCCCACCCCCAGCCACCTCACGTCTGACTCCTTGTTATTTCGATCTCAGCTGAAGTTGCCCCATCATCCTGTTTTTTGTTGTTTTAAAAAAAAATTGAACAGTGACTTACTTATTTACTTAGAGGGGTTTTTTTTGGCGGCGGGGGGGGTGGTAATTAGGTTTAATTATTTCTTTACTTTTTCAGAGGAAGTACTGGGGATTGAACCCAGGACCTCGTGCATGCTAAGCATGGGCTCTGCCACTTTTGAGCTATACCCTCCCCCACATCACCTTGTTTTAATTCTCAGATTATTGTTTCTGACTCACTAGTAGTTTTTCTTGTTTATTCATTTACTTAAACATTTCCTATCTCCTCTCATTAAAAGGCAAGCTCTGCTAAAAATTTCTTCTCTTGAGTGTAGGCAAGACGTGGTGGCTTTCTTTCAAAGACTAGAGAATGGAAAGGGGAAGATAGTAGCTTTACAGAGAGAAACCCGAGCCAGGTGATCAAAGGAACATCAGCAGAGAAGTTGTGTGGGTCTCAGGTACCCTGAGAAGTGACGAGAGTATGTAATAACGCATCCAAAAATCCACAATCTCAGTGTAATCATGAGAGAACCTCAGACAAACCCAAACTGAGAAACACTGTGTGAAATAGCATGAAAAACAAGGGAAGACTGAAGAACGGTGACAGGTTAGAGGAGACTGAGGAGAGATGGCAACTAAATGAATGTAGGATCCAGTGTTGGTCCTGGAACAGAAAAAGAGAAACTGGTGGAATATAAACACGGTCTCTAGTTTTGTTAATAGTATCGTGCCAATGTTAATTTCTTAGTTTTAATAAAAGTATCACAGTTACATAACACTAAGGGAAGACAGGTGAAAGGTATATGCAAACTCTCTGTAGTGTCTACAACTCTTCTGAAAATATAAAATTATTTCCCCCCAAAAAAATTTTAAAGCAATGTCTGCCATATCAGGGATGTTATCTATCTTCTTTTTCACTGCCTTGCCCCAAATGTTTAGAATGATAATAGAAGCGCAGTAAATATTCAGTAAATAAATAGGTTGGATGTTCAGCTAACTCAATAATGATGGCATAAAAAAAAATGAAGAAATTAAAATTCTTTGCCATGTGTGAAGTATTTTGAAGGTAGTGCTTTACAAATATAAGGGAATGTCATTATTATTCCATTTTGATATTTAAAATGGGGGGAAGACTGCCCACCTCCTGGGGCAGAGCTGCTAGAAGCAGCATCTTAGTCCAGGACCACTAGAAGCCACTACCTGTGACCAAGCCATTCCTGGGCATCATTAACTTGCAGCCAACTCTGTTCGTAAGTGTTCTTCAGCTCAAAGGCTCTGAGGCAAGAGAACTTCATTTAAATTTTTTTTAAATCATCACCTTGGTGACATCTTATTAATCTGGGTAAGAATGTGTGGCATACCCCTCCTACTCCACAGCTGATTTTTACTCTCAAAACGCTTGCCAAACACAAGGGAAAGACTTTTCTCTCTGAAGAACTGAAGTGAAAGCAGGAGATCATGTCTTCTTCCCTCCTTTTCCAACCCCTAAATGCCAGCTGCTCTGTGAAAGGTGTCCTTGGATGGCTCTGGTGGAAGACAGTCCATGGATGAAGAGCCTTAGCTTCTGGAAATGCGAGCTCCCCACCCCCATGATAGTGTGGGGGTACCAAGAAGAAGGGTGAAGGGGCTTAGCAAACGTCCAAAGAGTAGGAAGCACTGAGACAAGGGTGCTGTTGACACACGTCACCACACCATGATACTGGTCCACCCATCCACCCATCCATCTACTCAATAACAAGGGAAGCAGCTGATGCAATGGATAGACCACTACCTGAGAATCAGAAGACCGGAGTTCTGATCCCACGAAGTGGTTTCATAAATGTGGGCAATCCACGTCATCTTTCTGGGCCACTCATCTGTGCAAAGAGGGCAGAACTCTGGAAATCTGGTTCATTCAAAGTCCATATTAAACATTTCTACATACTCTGTGCTATGCTTGTCATAGTACAGCAACAGATAATACACAGGATATGCACTGTGCTTTCTAAAAGCTACCAGTATAGTCAGAAAAAAAAAAAAAGCATACGTTGGAAAGTTAACAACACAAGGCATTAGATGAATAAGTGTAGACAAATAATTTTATAGAATTATTTTAAAAGGAGGCTGGGTGTTTCCTAGGGTGGCCTAGGTCAGCTACTTATGTAAAGTGGGACTTATAGGGGATCTTAAAGGATGCATCACATTTACATAAACAGAGAACAAAAGCCTACTAGGTTTTCAGTCACTTCTCTGAAAACAACATGTTCCTTTGCATCTCTGGGCCTTGGCATAGGCAGCTTTTCTGCCTAGGACACTCAACTCTCCTGCCCTGCTTATCTGCCAGTCAAATCCCACTTCCCCTTCAAGATTCAATTCAGATGTCCACCTCATCTCTGAAGACCTCTCTGTTGCTCCCCACCCTACCAGCATCACCACTTCCACTCCCAGACAGGATTAACCTCCTTGGGGTTCCCACAAAATGTATAAATGTGTCCATACTGCACATCACAGTTTTTCACACCTAGAGGGTCTTTCCATCCCCAAGATTGCTCAAGGTCCTCGTCTTTTTTATCTATCTCCAGCAGAAGACACAATGCCCAGCAGAGGGTAGACGTAGTATATCTAATGAATAAATGAGTGAACAAATGTATGAACAAAGACTTTATGAACAAGCTCTGAACCAGCTACAGCTGACCATCTGTGTCTGCCTCTACTCACATCTGCGGGACAGGCATCAGGATGAATACAGAGAAGAGAAAGAGAAACTGCAAGAGAAAGAAAGATCCCTCTCAATGAGCAAGAATACCCTCTTTGATGCTGGGAAAGGAGAGAGAAACTAAAAATCACCCTTCACCTACCAACCAGCAGGTGACTACAGGGTACGTCCCATGTGCCCGTTCCCACTTGCTATGGATGGGTGGGATACACGGGCGGGCTCACTGCTGGCCTCGCCACGGAGAGGGCTGCTTGGAAAGCACTTCCCCTCCTTGCTGACGTGCTGGGTGGTTCCCTCCCTCCACGAGAAGCACGGCTTATGCAGGCAAAACCTTGACAGTGAAATTAGAAAGGCGGAAGGTATGCCTTCTATTAAAGTTAAAGCTAAAGCCATGGGAAACCCAAGAAAGTAGGCTGATTTACTGATTCCCTTCTCACGTGGGTTGTTTTCAAAAGTACTCTGATGTGCCCACGAATCACTGGCCTGTCCAGTAGAAACAGAGAGGGGCCTGCCAGCCGGCCACACTACCACGTATTCTGCCCCACACGGAAGCTACCAAGATCTCTACACGAGGGGCGGCCTTTAGTGTCCAGGAAACCTGGAACCAAGGTCCAACCCTGCCATTTACTAACTTTGAGGCCTTAGACAAGGACTTCCTCTCTTTGAGTCCAGCCTGGCCATTTGTGAAGCAGAGAACCTTTCTTGCTGGTCTGTCATGAGGACTAGAAATGATGGTGACAGAGCTGCTCCCGCCAGTGCTGGCTCCTGGTAGACACTCCACAGCACAGGCTGCTGTCACTATTTCCTGCTGTTAGCACGCCCTTCAGCTTCAGCAGTACTTCCTGAGAGACCAGTAGGCTCACGCCAGTGTGCTGGACCCTGGCAAGGCACAGAGATGTTTATGAGAGGAATTTCAGGGAGGAGATGGGATTTTCCTAGGGTCATCTGGGATAGGCACAGTTTACTTGCATTTTCAAATCAGGAAAGGAAATATTCTCTCTTATGTTGTATTTTTAATTGCAAACTTTCATTCCTTGAGAGAGCAGGTAATTGTTTTCTGTGTTACAGAAACATTATAATCATATTCTGAGAAAACAAAATAAAAGAAAGGGAAATTTTGCCCCCACTTCTCCACACAAATCACACTGTTTTTGGTTTTCCCAAGTTCAGGGAGAAAGGAGCTGCATTAGGCAAATACAGGAAGCAGGGAGAAGCATCTTACTGTGGGGTTCTTGGGTCTCTTTTGCTTCATCCCCCAAAATGGGGATGTTTGCCCATCCTACACTTTTGTTGGCAGTGGCCAGTATTTACTGAGAATAACTCCTTACCAAGTTTCACATTATTTGAAGGGGCATCCTCTAACTGGACTCTCCTAAACACATACGGGGAAAACAGCTTCCTTAGGCAGAAAATAAGCAGGCAGACCTACATAATCTAAGTACATCTCCTAACCTTGGGAAGTCCTTGATTACAATACTCTCATATTGTATCTTTACAGAGTGTGCAGGAGCGGGCATGCCTGCCTCCCTGCAAGGACAATGCACACTGCATTACCAGAAGCTCTTTCTCTCCTTTCAAGGGGCTGTTTATCTGTCACATTTTAAATTCTATCCACCAAAACCTCGTTCCTCTCCTGCCCCCTCAAAATTCCAAGCTCCCAGGCCACCTCGTACTCCTGATTACTATTCGCCAAGCCGGTCGGTCTGATGCTGCTTTTCCTGAGGCCTACACGATCCTGCAGCACCGCTGGGAGCCAGGATTCAGGGTGGAGGATGTGGGGCTGTTGGCATCTCATTCAGGTGTCCAGGGGCGATGGCAGGCCGGCTGCAGCAGTGCCCAGCTGATGAGTATCAACCTTTGTATCTGTACTCGGAAATGTGGAAACAGATGGGGGAAGGGGCAGAGGGGAAAACAGCCTTACACTGAAGCCCAAATAGTATCATACCAGCACAATCATCAGACATAAAGGATTTTGATTTCAGCAAAGATAAAAGGGTCAGTAAGCACCCCACATGAATGGCAAGTAGGTTAAAAAAAAAAAAAGATTTCAGTCTGATTCTGCTGCTCTAACATCAAAGGGAGATGAACTGACTGAGTTTCAAAAACTTCCCCAGCGACCAAAAAAAAAAAAAAATGTAATTCTTTGAAATTATGACTAGTTACTTCCCTAAACTGATGTCTTTCCCACAGATGACACCCACGGGGTTGCTCAGTAGGTACCACGTCCAGTCCTGCGTGTGCAGTCCTCCAGGAGGCCCGCTTGTCCCCACACCACATCCCAGGCATGGATAGCACATAGCCATTCACATCCTTGGTTCTGAACGTTGTTCTTCATGCTGAATTCATCCTGCTATCAAACCTTCTGGCTTCAACTTCATGGAGCAGCCTCCAATTTCATCCCTAGCTTCACTCTTTGGACTTGACATTTGGCACTAATTTTTCAGCTGCAACCCTGAACCTCTCTGTCACAATCCAGGTTCTCCCATCAATGACATGTTCTGGGATAGCTTGAATGAACACATCCCCAGGATTGACTCATCCTGACATACCTCTTCCATCAGCCTATCCAATAAGTAACTTTCCAGTTTGGCCCAGTCTTACAAGTAGGAACCAGGAAGCATCTAGAAAGTTAGTATTGCTGGTCTAATTACATTTTTTCAATCAACTACCTACTCTTTATCTCAGCAGGAGGGGAACTAACTTCATGAGGAGCCTATAGTTCATAGATAGTGGTATTAGGGCAGTGGGGTTGGAGATAAGCCCTTTGTTATAAAGAAAGAGACCTAACTGTTGTAACTAAGAGAGAAATGTATCAAACTAAGAATCAAGACAGTGGGGGTTCAGTCTACCAATGACCATGTGGCATTAGGCAAGTCACTTGCTGACCCAAGCTTCATTTTCCAATCATAAAATGAAGGGGTTCTGCCTCATGATCTCCAGGGCACCCTCCAGGCTTAAAATGCTTTGATTCTTTTATTATACGCCTGTCTTTCTGAGGTTCCATTTTCTCATTTGGAAAATAGTGAGAATGCCTAGTCCAAAATTCTTCCCAGGACTATTGTGAGCATCAAATGAGAAAATGCATGAAAGAACACAGCACACTGTTAATTTTAGTAAGTGGGCAGAGAGACAGAAAGCCCGGATGCTACCCCACAGCCTAAGATTTAGCAGAGCTACTTACGTGAGCTGTGACTGGGAATGTGCATCCCTCTTCCTCATTTCTTCAACTAAACTTTCAAATCATACAAAGTAGAACTAGATTAAAAGGACATCCACATCTGTCCTGTTGGAAGGATGCTTGTTAAGGGTAAAACGTCACACACCCACAAGAGTGGAATGGGCCTTGCTGTTGGAGCAAACAGTTGGACCAGCGGAATCCAGCCAAATCACTGAAGGCGCTGGGGCAGGCTGGGGGAGTGTGAACAAGCATTTGCAGAGCCTCTGTTGTGTTCTGTTACTCTGGGTGCGTTATTATTAGCTCGGCCTTTGAAATAATTCTGTGAAGGTGTAATTGAGTATGAATATTATTACTATTAATACTACTACTACTATGATATCTCATCTCAGTGGTGGAACCCCAGGGCTCAGCGATCACAAGCCTATCACATTCCAAAGCTGAAAGCCGAACTCCAGTCTATCTGGTCTCAACACCTACCTCACTGCCTCGGTAAAAGGCTGGAATATTCAAGCTCATCTTCATCTGCACATATTTAACCCCGTAAATCATGAAAGAAAAATGTCTGCAGATGGGTCTTTTAACCTCTCTTAGCCTGAGGCAGCTCTTTTTTCCATTTAGAAACATTCAAGAAACAGTTAGTGTCCCAATCCTATATTAGGTTCTGGGACCACAGGAAGAAATACAACAGAGACATTGCCTTTAAGTCCCCACTGACTCAATTTCCCAACCTAGTTTTCAGCAATAGGCTGAGTTCGAGTGTCATCTAAGTTGAGTGGTAAGTGATGTCGTTATGGCACAAGTTTTGTGAGGACAAGCTGAAAAGAAAGAGGGGGGGAGCCATCTGGGAGTTTAAAATTTCATGGCTTCATGCCTCAATTTGCAGTCAATGTCATGCATCATTTATGTGGGGGTTTTGATGGTATTTATTTTATTCAAAGCCCGCTTATCCTGGACTTTCTCCAGTGCTGTGTGAGATTTTATGATTCATCAAATCCCTCTTCTACATAATGAAGTTCTGCACACATGCTGATGTGTGGTATGCTTAGATGAGCTCTCCAAAGGAAATAAGGACTGGAGTGAGGTCCGAAGAAAAGTTGTGACCTTTCTGCGAAATGCCTGCTGCTTCCAGTTTACGATGCTATGCTATAAAAAGAGGTGCAGAAGACTCCTCACTGAAATAAGCTTCCAAAGACGGCAGCTGAGGTTTCATAGATTACTCACGAAATGCTATAATTCATTTCTCCATGTCCGCTTTCTACTTAAGATCCCCGTGCCTGCCTGGTCAAAGCTTGAAAGACCACAAACTTTTTTTTTAATTGAAGTACTGTCAACTTACAATTGTGTCGATTTCTGGTGTACAGCACAATGTTTCAGTCATACATATTCATACATATATTCATTTTCATATTCTTTTTCATTATAGATTATTATAAGATATTGAATATAGTTCCTTGTGCTCTACAGAAGAAACTTGTTTATCTATTTTATATATAGTTAGTATTTGCAAATCTTGAACTCTCAAGTTATCCCTTCCCAGTCCCTTTCCCCTCTGGTAACCATAAATTTGTTTTCTATGTCTGTGATTCTGTTTCTGTTTTGTTAATAAGTTCATTTCTGTTGTAAGACCACAAACTTGATGAGCAAGTGCTGGGCCCAGCATGAACCTGGTGAATCTTTGGTTTTCAGTAAAGGGGAAAACCAATTTTTCAGCAGCAAGCCTTAAGGTTGAAGGATATATAAGGGAAAGGATTTTACCCTAAATTCAAGATTTATTGAGGCCTACAATTCAGTGGGTGAGATAGCATATGCTTAAATAACTCCTCTACAAAAACAAATAATATGGAGGGAATTGCAGCCAAGTGTGGCAAGATGAGGTTCCCAAATGTATACACTCAGTAAGTGGTGAGGGATTACCGTGGTTCTCACAGCTCCTGAGGGGGCAGACCTGCCATGCTCTCCAGCCAGTGTTCAATCCTGAAGGACTGAGGAGGGGACTGGGAAAGGATCCAAAGGAATGGCATCTTGATATTTTTTCCTTTTTTTTTTTTTTTCTCTGAATAAGTGCTACTTTTTTGAGGCAAAAGAGGGAACTGTGAAAGTATTAAACAATTTTTCTTTGGGGGAAGTTTCTTACCCCAAGTGCACTTCTTCTTCCCCAAAATACACAAATCAACTTCCCTAATTTAGTCACCTCCAGGCCCAGGACTCTCCCCACACCAACCAGATTCCTCTGAAAATGATTCAAGAAGCCATCATGTGTCACTCAAACTCATTTGCTGATCAAATCTGGAGGGAGTACTCCTGAGTAAGGGGGCCCAGGGGACTGTCCTCAGATGAGGAGCAGGAAAAAGAAAAAAGTAGCCATTTTTACATTGTTTTGTATAGAATTTATTGATTCAGGAAAATGAACACAAAATTCTCAATGAAATTACTTAGAAACTTCCCCACCCAAATTGCTTTACCTGCCCCATTACTTTATTCTATTCTCTACGACAAACTTAGACACTGTGACTATGTGAAGCATCCTCACATTTCACCACTGCCTTAATTGTCTCATCCTCAGTCATCTTCCATCCATAGTTCACCCTACTTATAATTCAGATTCCTAGGAGATTGAATCTGGCCTAACTTATGAGGTAATGGATCAGGATTGACATTTTCCCAGTCACCATATGGAATGAGACAGGGGCAAAAGAAAGGGAGGATGCTATTATCAACAGACGGGAGAATAGATAGATTCTGGGCAGGATAACAACAAATATCCTGTTCTCTGCTCTAGTCGAAGTAAGCCTAGTGGTCAGGGAACCTAGCCTTTGGTTCTAGGTGTAAGTGATAGCTAGAGAGCCATATTCAGCAAGCTTATATTCTTTCAGACCCTACCCTGTTCATATGACTTACCATCACCAATGTGCTCCCCAGCTTTGATGGATTTATCTTTGATGGACATCTTTGATGGGTTCAGCCTGCAGTATTTTAAAATTGTCCTCTTATGCCTGCCTGTTAGACATCTGTTTCCTCACTTTGGTCATGACTAGGTCAAGAAATGGCCAATCATAGGCTTCTTCTTCCGTCTGACCATACCTGTTGTCCAGCCATTAGTCCTGCCCCTTAGTCAATGGTAAGAAAAATCACTTGCAGACCATTCAATGAGTATGAGAAGGGCCATTTTGAATAGCAGCTCTCAATTCTTCAGGAAGGCTAAAATAGGAAAATACTCTCTGGAGAAACAACTAAAGTCTTCATGTTTCCAAATAATTAAAAAATCCAACCTCTGATTTAGTGTTTGGCTGAGTCTCTGTACTGGCCTTCTGTTTGGACCCATTAACAGCTGTCCAGCAGGGACAGGGGAAGGAGAGTCTGCAGAGGTCAAGAAAGACAGCTGGAACCCCAAGCAGCCTGCAGCACTGTGTCTTAACCTGGCAAGCCCACTGTCTCTCCTTCTGCTTTTCTGGCAGGTGGTAGGGAGAGTTTGTTTTTTGGCCACCCCAGAAAAGAAGTCACACCATGTAGTCTGAGACAGAGTAATAACTGTTGTGCGTGAAGACCCTACAAGTGGTCAGCATATAGGAAACTTATGTTTTGCTTGCAACTCACAATTTCTCTAGCTAAGAGGAGCTCAGGGCCCGAGCTGCAAACTAGGTTGGGAAATAAAACAAAGAGACTTGCTCTAGGTGTACTTGGCTTTATGTAGTAGCTTTATTCCTAAAATTGTGCTCTATAGATTAGTATCAATCCATAGATCCTATTGACTTACAACACAGCTCCAGTATTGCTTTATCTTTGCACAGTAAATTTTTATGATTAAAGCATTCTAATCCTTTAGTTTTAAGTGTCACTGTTCCACTCCAGCCTCTCTGCCAAAGGAAAGCGTTTTATGAGAAAAAGTCAAATTACCAAGCATTTTCTATTGTTGCAGAAAAACATGTTACAGCTCAGTGTTACAGCTCAGTGGTGACAGCAACCTGGATCCAGGTGAGAGACCAAGCAGCACTCAGAGAGTTGGAGAACTCAGGTTTATTATGCCAGCGGGCCGAGAGGAGTTAACACCGCAAACTCTGGACCCTGTCTGTAGGTTTACACAGGCTTTTATAGGCTGCCAGTTTTACACTTTGCAACATCATATGCAAATAAATTATAACAAAAGTTGACCTACCAGAAACAAGCTAACAAGCTTTGTAGAAATAGACCAATCAGGAGTGAGAGAAATAACCAATCAGGAGTGAGCTCCATGCAAATAAAGTACTACAAATGGACCAATCGGAAGTGAGAGTAATAACCAATCAGGAGTGAAGGAAATAACCAATCAGAAGTGAGCTCAGGGAACCAATAGAATTTTAGGGATAAGTAAGCCATTTCAGAGGCAAAAAGTGAGGTAGCCTCTGGGCGAGGGAACTGGATGGTGCTGGCATGAGAGCAGTGGCCCTGCTTGGGGGTCCTGCCAGTCTTTTTATGGGGCTTCCCGCCTCACTATGTGCCATTCCTTTTAATCCTCACAAGAATTCCGTAAAGTTGTATTTTTCCTATTTTAAAGATTGTACCTCGGAGCTCCAAAGCCATATACCTAATGAGAAGCTACACTAGAGCTCCCACCGATGTCTTCTGATGAGACTGAACTTAGAATATTATTATTTTATTGTTTTATCTCCCGTGGGTGTTTGTGAAATGTTTGGAAAGGGCATGGAAACAGCTCCATCTCCAGCTGACACTAAATGATCTGCTCACTGTTCATTTAACACACATTCATACGTTCAGAGGTGAACAAGACAGTGTCTGGAGCCTGAAGGAGCTCACACTTTAGAATGGGTTTGTCATCAAAGGTGACTTTCAGCCCTGCCCTTACCTAAGATCACCCAGTGATCTCTGTGAGGCAGAAGTTCTTTGATCCAGCAGAGCAGACCCTCTGCCCAGATCCCATCTGGTAGCCGCTGTGCCCATCCTCCAGTGGTTGTGACAGATCACACCTGCCAGCTGCCCGTGCTCTCGGGGGATTGCTTCTCTCTATTGCCCAGGAGACCACTCCCCAGCACTCCCACCCATCCCCAGCAGAAGCCCACAGCCAGGGACTGATGTATCCAGGGCAAGAGCATGTTAAGCTGACCCCCTTACCTCAGGTGGGGCTGATTTTGTTGTGTGACTCACTCTCCAGCACTTCCCTAAGGCTCAAACTGAAGCAGTCTCTCGCTGAGTCAACATCCTGGCTTAGACATTTGCTCCTGCTCTCTCCCACTTTCCTCTCTCCCTTTGTCTAGAGAACACATCCTCAATAAATCACTTGAACTAGACTCCTCTCAGGTTTCGTCTAAGGGAACCCAACCAAAGACAGCTAGTTTGACTTTATTTTGTAGCCGAAGACTTAAAATGTAGATCTTTGAAAAGAATGCATATACAGTTCTATTTCATTCATTCAGATTGGGCCTTCTAAAATTAAACAAACTCAGCAAGATCTATTTGCATGTGCATGGTTTTATTTGTATTGAGGGTAAGGCAGCAGTGGTATCATATGATATTCAGGACTATGTAAAAAACCAACACAATTTTTGCCAGATTCCCAAAACTTGTCTCTCTAAACCAGTCCTTTATAAGAACATCACATCTACTGATAGGAGTCACGAGTATTGGCTTTTGAATGATGGTTTCAACGGAAGTGTGAGCTGCATTGAAAATTGACGCACTGCCTGATCATTTCCACAGAGCCTTTGGTGAGGTTGATGTTGAGCTTGTTGGATAATTATCTGTTTTTTAAAAATCTAAGCATCCTTTTATACATTGCGATTTCTGTTTGCAAGTTTAGCTTCAAGTTTACTGAACCATTTAATTAACTTAAGTGTTTAAACTTCTAGAGGTGTTGATTGATTCTAATCAGTATTTTCTGCTACTCTAATTGAAGGCTTCCTCTCTTGGACTATTGTCAGTGAAGCAACAAATAAAAAGGAAAGCAAAATGTTGTTTAGTCTTTTGGCGTAATCTAACACAAATTTAGTTCGGCCCATGATTGCATAAACTTAGGAGGACAGAATGGAGCCAATTTCTGTTTCCTTTGAAGCTGGAGCACCAGCCCCGGGAAGAGAGACTATGCAGCAGGCTCGGGGAGGAACCTCTTGCAGCCTCTCACCAGGACTTAGACTTCAAGCCAAGCCACTTTCAGGGTTGGCAGGTTTCACTCTTCAGGGAAACTCATTGGGGGGATGTTTTGCAGGGACACTTGCCATCCAGAGAAAGTGATTTTCTCTTTCAACAACTCTTCTTTTCTCAGAAAAATAAACAAAAAAATCACCCCCACCTACCACCTACTATAGTAACACCCCAGGCAAATGCAAACCTAACCCCTAGGCAAGAGCTGCCCGACACTGACAGGGTCTTTCTTTCGGTGGTGAGGATGGAAGTCAGACTTCTACACTCCAGGTGTTCAGACAGCCTGGGAGTGGTGTTCACCTGTCCTTCAGAGTTCCACCAGAGGAAGCTGAGGGGAGAGGCGTGTCGAAACAGCTCTGGGAAGTGCCTCCAACTAGCAGGCACCTGAGATGTGACCCCAAGAGTGCTCCCCAACTTCAGCTTTCGAAGACCCAGTTTCCTGTTGTGTCAAAAAGATTCCCTGGCAAACTGCCCTTGGTCCCTCCTGAGACGATTCTGTTCTGGTTGACTTCTGTTCCGCACAAAATAATGTATTATGGATAGTGCGTTTTTGCTAAGAAAATGCTGGCTGCTAAACTGGATCAGACCGCCCTCTAGTTCTTCAGTGCTGACTCATTTTAATTATTGTACTTCTCTCTCTGGAAAGGACTGTCTGTGCTATTTGCTGAGAAACTGGCAGTGTTAACACAATTTGGAAACTTTTCATAGATTGATCACCCCAGGAAAACAGACAGCTGATCACCAGAGAAATTCCACAGTTAAGATTAATTTGCTCTTTGGTGACACTGAAAAAGTGAAATGTGTGGGGCTTTCTCCCTATCATTCACTCTGCCTCCCTGACTGCCTTCAGAACAATACCCTCTCTACACGTAGCTAGGAACTCTTTTTCTGTGTATTTTGGGGGTCCAGTGGCCTACTTCCTTCTCCAATTCTGTCTCTTATCTCCCTCTGTTTCAGTCACTCCCTTCCAGCCACACTCACCTTCTTTTTGCTTTGGGAGCTCTCTCTAAGAATTTCCCTTCCTCAGGACCTTTGCACACGCTACTCAATCTAGTATATTTTTCATCTAGTCTAGATTCATGGTTTGCAACCCCTGGCTACACATTGGAATTCCCTTATGCCTCATCTCTAGACCAGTTAAATAAGAACCTCTGATGATGGGGGTTCACCATCAGTATTTTTTAAAAGCTACCTGTGAACCGTCACCTTAGATCTGCATGTGACTGGGTCCTCCCCATTATTTAGTTCTCAGCTCCATTATCCTTTCCCAAAGAAGCATTCCCTATCCATCCCATCTAAAGTAGCCTGAACACAAACTCCCAGAACTCTGTATCACTCACTGACTTTATTACCTTTATAATACTCATCATTATCTAAAGTTATCTCTTCTGTATTTTATTAGTTTATCTGTCTTCTCCACTATAATTTAAGCTCTAAGATAGCAGGGATCTTGTTCATCTTGTTGACTTGACCTCTATATCATAAGGACATATGCCTAATACACAGTAGGTGCTCAAAACATATTTGCTTGGTGAGTGAATAAGTGAATGAATGGATATATGAATGAGTAAATAAATGAGTACAAGAGTGAGTGAATGAATGGGCTTCTGTCCTTAGAATCCAAGTTACTATTTTTGATAGCAAACTTCACCTGATAAGAGCCCGGTTCAGTAACCCTGGGGAAAATATAGTTCTCTACCAACAGCCATCATTTTCTATTTTTTGGTCCTCTTAAACATGAGGATGCAGAAAATTTTGATGAGCAATAACAAAAAAAAATTATATAACCACAACATATCACAAGTTGCAGTATCAGTATTGGAAGTTCTGTGAAACTTGGGTTTTTAATGTCCTCTCTTTCCATATGCCCCATGCATGGCCATCAGCCCAGCAAGTCAGTACTCTGCCCTTCTGCACCTATGCCCTCCCCACTCCACTTCCATGCCACAATGGAGCATCAGAGTTCTCTTTCCCTCTCTGTTTCCTCTGCCTCCCATCTAGGCTCTCCAGAGGACCATTTGGATAACATACTGGTCCTCAGTAGAATCTGACTGGAATAATTGCTGGAGGCCACATATGATCACTGAAGCAGCAAGGAGTGATCGTGTCTTTTGGGTTCCTCTACTACTTTTAGTACCACCTTCTGCTCATCTCCAGATCTCAGCCCAGACTCCCAGGTCTTTCCTGGGTTGATGTCCTGCTATACATGTGTCTATAAATGTCTTACCCCAACAAGTGCCTTTGTCTTGAATCTCCCCAGTGCTCATCTTTTGACCAATGCATGTCCCAACATGAACAAGCCTGGTAAGTTCTTCTGGGCACCACCACCATTTACCACTTTCTTCCTCAGAGCTGTCTCTGATTTTCCTATTAAGGCTAAACCACTATTTTCCAAAACAGAAGGAAGGTGCAGCGCCACATTTAGCCAGCCAGTCTTCCAACAGAGAGTCCCTTTTTCTGTTTAAGGACTGGAGAATGAGAAACAGATATGTATATTCACCCACTTTCTTTCTCTGCTCAGTAAGCATAATGCCTGGTGACCAGACTGCTGCTTCTTTCAGTCTTGGCTATTTATGCACATCAGTGAGTGTGTTTTTGCTTCAGGGAGCTGAGGGATATTTTTGGTGACCTGAGAGAACTAATTCACCTTCAGAAGGAAAGTAGCCCAATATTTATACCATATCAGAATCTGGCTCATCCTTCACTATCGTGAAAATGTGTCACGTTGCCTGAAGTTTGACCTGGGTATCAGGGAGACCAAAGATCCGAGATTGACTCTGCAGCTCAGGGAATTCAGAACCTTAATTGCAGTACAGTCCCCCTGTAAGAAGAGGTGCAGGGAGCATGACTCACGCCAACTGTATAACCCAGGACGGTTTCTGGGTGTACACAGAAGGCATCTATTCCCCAAGAACTGAGCTGACAACTCAGTCATTCCTATATTCATCCAATAAATATTTGTGAAGCCCCTAGCATGCTGCTTCTGTAAGAGTCTACACACTGAGGCTACAAAAATGAAGGAGCAAAAGTTCCTTCATAATGGAACTCACAATCGAAAAGACAAACAATGGGCAAATATGTAAAATACAGTACATCAAATTATGTTGAGTGCTGTGGAGAAAATAAAATAGGAGATGGATTATAGGAAACATGCCCAGTGTGAGATGGGGAGCGCAGTATTAAATAAGGTGGTCAGGGAAGCCCTTACTGAGAATGTCTCCTATGAACGAAGACCTTAAGGAGAGGGGAGACCAGGTTGCAGGTTTCCAGGTGGAGAGGGTTCCAGCATGTGACATGGAGGCCACTGTAGCAGGAACCTGTCTGTTAAGGGAGTAGATGGGATCAGAAAAGTTGACTGGGGTGGATAATGAAGGTTTTGAAGGGAAGGATTTGGGTTTCATTCCAAGTGTGATGTAAGCCATCAGAGGTTTTCCAGTGGAGGTGTGGCACCACCTGGTTTAGATTTAACAGGCTTGTT
This sequence comes from Camelus ferus, assembly GCF_009834535.1. Taxonomy (NCBI): domain Eukaryota; kingdom Metazoa; phylum Chordata; class Mammalia; order Artiodactyla; family Camelidae; genus Camelus; species Camelus ferus. The sequence goes on along the minus strand of NC_045711.1, from coordinate 51,474,553 downwards.
CTGACTGTTGGACCAGGAAAAGACCAGAGGATAAAGGTGGAAGTAGGGAGACTGCATAGGAGGCCGCTGCAGTCATCTGGATGAGAGATGCCGATAGCTCAGACCAGAATGGGAGCAGCAGAAGGGTAGAGAAGCAGTTGGATTCTGGATACATTTTGAGAGTAGGGCCAGCTCTGGTAGCCGATGGACTTGCTGTGCTGTGGAGAGGAGAGGAGTCAACGTTTGGAGTTCTGAAGGGAACAGTTCCCACAGGAGCCCACTTCTGGCAAATGGGTCCACTCAGGAACCAAATGCAGACCAGATGGACCCGTAAGTGAGCACAGAATCACAACAAAGGGGATAACTGATGTCACTGGTAACAGCTTCCTTGTCCAGAGCACTGAGTACATGCCAGGACCTGTATTAAGCTCTTGGTCTTCATCACTCCATTTTTCTCTTCCAACAGCCCAGTGATAAACATGCCATTGTCTTCATGAGGAAACTGAGGCTTAGAGCAAAGTGGCTTGCCCAGTGCTGGAACCGTGACTCCAACCGCCCCTGTCTGGCTTCCAGACTCATGCTCTCAGTCACTGTTCCTGCTCTCATGAGGCTGAGCAGGAAGGCTGGGAGGCTGGGAGGGAGTCAAACATTAAACCAGGAGACCCCTTTGTTAAGGCTTAGGACAGGGGTAGGATTTGTGCTCTAAAGAGAAGAAACACGGTTCCATGTGTATATACTACAAAGAGCCAGGCCTCACCTGGGAGGTGAGAGAAAGTATCCCTGAAGTGAGTAAGCTGCTATCTGAAAGATGAGTGGTTCTCCCTGGGCTAAGGATGAGTAAAAGACAAGAGGCCCGTACAGAGGCCTCGTAACAAGAGGAACAAGAGTTTAAGGGGCAAAGAAAGCAAGACCAGGCTTGATGCGAAGTGAGCTGAAGAGTTAGACAAGACCACAAAGAATGTTGATCTTTAGCCTAAAAGGAGTAAGAAGTCACCCTTAGAGGGACAAATGGAAAGAGAAACAAGGCAGATTTCCTTTAGAAAGGACCACTCTGCCTACATTATAGGAGACAGATTGGAGGGGCAAGGCAGATGAAGGGGCAGTATCTGCACTTAGGTGATGAGCTTATTTTATACTGAATTCGCCTGGACATAGAATCTTACCATGCTGACCTGGAAGAGGGCTCAGAAAGCATTCCTCCAGTCCAGCTGTATTATTTCATGCATGAGAAAATTGGCCTGGAGAAAAGGGACTTGCCGAAGACCACATGGCCACTTAAATTACAGAATAATCCTTCACACCCAGGTCTTCTGACTTAGAACCTTGAGCTTGTAACCACTGTTTTAGTTACATGTATTTACAGAAAGGCTGAGCTCTTTCAAAGTATTATTTGTTGCACATTTAGCACTGTATTTCCCACTGCTTGATGGGAGGAAGTGCTCAGCATATGTTGAATGGGTAAACACGGACAGGTGAAGTGGACAGATGGATGGACGTAAGGAAGGATGGAAGGATGCATGGATGGTTTTGAAAGGATGTTCTTTCTTCTACACTCCAAAAGTTTTCATAGCATCAGTTGCAAGAAAAATTATTTTTCCCTTAGTGAGAACCATGCCTCATTACTTTTCTTCTCAAAAAGCATATTCTCTGGTCATGGCCATCACTGTTGAGCCATGACATCAATGTGACCCCTCAAGACATCCTTCTCTACCCAAAACTGTGCCCAGGAAACCCAGGTCCCTGAAAGATGCCAAAGAACCCACTCCAGTTGTTTGAGATAGCAGGCAGGCCAGGAACAGTTAGATTGACTGACTCCTTATTCCTCCTGGAAGGGAGCCTAACTGCACAAATTGAATTTTTAAAACTTTAACTAGGTCACCAAAAGATTTTTCTCTTGTAATGGCAGAAAGCCCAGTTTCCTAAGTGTTAACTCAGGAGCTTGTTCTTTGCCATCCCACCACTCTGTCAACCCACACCCCGTCAGGGAGGGTTGTGATGGAAATGCTGATGAAGTATTGTCTTGAATGACAATAAGCATAGGGGTGCTTGGCTCTTGGGCTACTGCGAACATGTCCCCTCACTTCATCCTTGCAGCAGTACCGGAGAATGAAGCCTTGTCTCAGTTTTACAGATGACAACAGTGAGATTGTAGGCTCTAAGGGGCTTGCCCACCATAGGCCGATATTCAGCCTCAGCTCTACTGGGGACATTCCCAGTTTTCTTTCCATGTTGCTGATGTTCCAAATAGGCTGATTTCCTACATTTAGTTGTTTCGGATATAATCATTATAACTCATAAACAAAGAAAATGTATTTGTCATCAGCCAACATTTACTGATCACCTATTATACACAAGGTGTCTTACCAGAGGCTTATCTCAGGCCAGTTGGACATTCCTCTTTGCCCCTCAGAACACTAAACTGGAGCCCTCATTCCAGCCCCTAGTCAGCCACTTTCTCCACATGAGACCTGGAGAAAGACATGTAAACTTCCTAAGCCTCTGTCTTCTCCTCTGCCAAATGGACGCAGGAATTAGAACACAACAAATTCCCAACAGGATATATATGGCACACTCAAAATTGGATCATTTTAGGAAAGTGTGTTATAAAAGGACCATTCATAAAGGCATGAGTGTGAGGAACCACCGGGGATAATACGCTAACCCATGGATAAAGCATCCTGTGTGTTACTACCCCACGGTACAAAGGGACTAAGGGAGAGAGAAGTTACCAGAAGCTGGAAGGAGAAATTCTTATAGGGCTGGCAGCCCTGAGAGGGGCACAGCCTCTTTGGGACACAGCCAGCCCAAGACAACTTCACAGAGCAGGAACCAGGGTCCTAAGGACTTGATCTCTCTGGCCTCCTCCCTCTGATTTCCTTCCAAGGCTGCCATTGGCAGAATCCTAGGGCAGCCAGAGGGCACAGGGAGTGCAAGTTAGTCTCCTCGACCAGAGTGAAGTAGGGTGGGGAGGGAGTCTGGAAGCACAAGTGGAAGCCACTGCGCACAGCACCTGCTCTACCTGCATGAAAATGAAGTAGGTCCATGGAGAGAGGGGTACTCTGTAAAACACGAGCATACCAAACTAGTTTAAAAAAAAGTTATTCGCTAACCTGGGAATAAGAACAGTCACCAGACCTCTATAGGATGTTTAGTGTGCCCCCAGGAAAGGGCTGTGAGGGCTCTAAAAGAAGAGGCAGAGTAAGATGTGCTTTTCTCCCCTTGATGGTGAGTGAGGAGGAGCTGGACTTCAAGGCAGTGCCTTTCAAAGGACTTAGATCCTGAGCATCCTGGTTTGAACCTGGATCCATCACCTACCAGATGAGTCCACAGCAAGTCCCTCAATCTCTCTCTGCCTCTGTGCCCTTGTCTGGAATGCAAGAACCGTAATGCCCACCTGTGCAGGGTACTGAGAGAGTTTAAGGGGATAGAAAGGGAAACTCAATGCCTGGTACATAGCAGGTGCTCAAGAAATATAATATGAGTGAGTGAGTGAATGATTTCCAGGATCCCTTCTGGCTCTTAGACGACAGCAGTCTGATTCTTCGAGACTGGTTGGCAGGTTCTGAGGAAGGACATCTGAGTGAGGAACTAACTAAGCTGGAGATGAGATTAGGGCAGGACAGGTGGGTGGAGGCGAGCACGGTGATGGCAATCTCTGTGGGAAGAAGGGGGTTCTGAATGGAGACGACACATCTGAAAAGTCTGTCTCTTGTCAAACAGCCCTCTGCGGGCTGTGACAGCCAAATGTGAGTGAAATTTGAATATAAGCTAGAAGTTTTGTAGGATTCTTCTGGCAATACATTGGAAATTACTGTGAAATTACCTTTCTTGGCCAGTTCCCAAACATGAGTGAATAACTGTGAATTAGCTATTATTAAAATTTTATTTGGGGATGTAAATAATATTTAAAAAATGAAGAACTTGAGGGAAGGAAGCTGACATTTGTTGAGTATCTTGGGATTCAACCAGTGCACAAAAAAAAAAGGCCCAAGTCTTCACAGAACTTTTCTAGCAGAGGGAAACAGACAATAAACAAGCAACATAACAGAACTTTAATTATTATAGTAGGCTGCATTGTGGCTTCCAAAAAGTTACGTCAAGTCCTGACCTCCAGTACCTGTGACTATGACCTTATCTGGAAACAGGATCTTTGTAAATATACTCAATCAAGTTAAGATGATATCATTGGAATGGGCCTTAGACCAATGACTGGGATCCTTATAAGATGATGGAAATTTGGACACAGACAGAAGACAACCATGTGAAGACAGGCATAGACTGGAATTTTGCTGCCACAAACCAAGGAACACCAAAGATTGCTGAGAGCCGCCAGAAGCTAGGAGAGAGGCATGGGACAGATTCTCCTTCACAGCCACCAGAAGAAATCAATCCTGCCAACACCTAAGTTTTGGACTTCTAGCCTCCAGAACTGTGAAGAAATAAATTATTGTTGAGTTTTTTAATTGAATAATAGTCGCTGTACAATATTGTATGCTACAGGTGTACAATATAGTGAGTCACAATTTTTAAAGGTGATAGTCCATTCATAGTTATTATAAAATATTGGTGATATTCCCCATGTTGTACAATATACTTTTGTACCTTATTTATACCTAATAGTTTGTGCCTCTTATTCCTCTACCCCTATATTGCCCTTCCCCTTCCCTCTGCCCACTGTAACCACTAGTTTGTTCTCTATATCTGTGTCTGCTTCTTTTTTGTTATAATCACAGTTTGTTACATTTTTTAGATTCCACATATAAGAGCTATCATGCAGTGTTTGTATTTCTCTGTCTAACTTAGATCGTTTAGCATAATACCCTCAAAGTTCAACCATGCTGATGCAACTGGCAAAATTCTGTTCTTTTTATGGCTGAGTAGAATTCCACTGTATGTATATATCTATATATCTATATGTATACCTTTATATATCACATCTCCTTTATCCATTCGTTTGTTGATGGACATTTAGGTTGTTTCCATGTCTTGGCAATTGTAAATAATGCTGCTATGAACACTGGAGTGCATGCATCTTTTCAAATCAGTGTTTTTGTTTTTTTCAGTTCTATACCCAGGAGCAGAATTGCAGGGTTATATGGTAGTTCTAGTTTTCGTTTTTTGAGAAACCTCCATACTGTTTTGCACAATGGCTGCACCAATTTACATTCCCACCAATAGTGTAGAAGGGTCACCTTTTCTCCACATCCTTGCCAATGTGTGTTATTTGTGTTCTTTTTGATGTCAGCCATTCTGACAGGTGTGAACTGAAATCTCATTGTGGTTTTGATGTGCATCTTCCTGATGATTAGTGATGTTGAGCATCTTTTCATGTACCAGTTGGCCATCTGCCTTTTCTCTTCAGAAAATGTCTATTTAGTTCTTCTGTGCATTTTTTATTTGGGTCGTTTGTGTTTTCACTGTTGATTTATATATTTTTTGCTGCTTATATATGCTGGATGTTAATCCCTTATCGGTCATATCATTTGCAAATATTTCCCCCCATTCAATAGGTTGTCTTCATTTTTGTCAGTGGTTTCCTTTGCCATGCAAAAGCTTTTAAGTTTAACTAGGTCCCATTTGCTTATTTTTGCTTTTATTTCCTTTACCTTAACAGTAGGATCCAAAAAATATTGCTGCCATAAATTTTTGTCATTTTAAGCTACCAGTTTGTGGCAATTTGTTACAGCAGCCTGGGGAAACTGATGCATGCCGTGTGTTAAAAGACGGTAAGTGCCATAGAGAAAAGTAATACATACGGCAGGGTGAGAAGGATAAGGAAGGAAGGAGGCAGACGGGCGGCCAAGGTGGGTATGGAGACATCGGGGCAGTCATCAGAGCGAAGGTGAGACATGAGCAAAGCTTGGAGGCACGAGGTGAGCCAAGCGGAGGTGGGGGACTGGTGTGCCCGGCACAGGAAGCATGTGCTGGGTGGCCTTGGGGTGGCATGTGCCACAGTCGAGGAACACCAAGGAGGCCAGTGTGGTGAAAGTGTGAACAAGCTGAGATGACCGTGGGTTCAGACGGTGGCAGGGCCTTGTCAGCCATTGCCAGGAGTTCTGCTCTCACTCGGAATCGGCTAGGGAGCTGCGGGATGGTTTTGAGTGTTGCAGTGACATGGTCTGAAATAGGAATGAAAATGTTCACTTTGGCTGCTGCACTGAGAACAGATGGAAGCAGGGCGAGGGCAGAAGCAGGGGCCCGTTAGGAGGCCCCGCGGCAGCGCAGCTCAGAGCACTCCCTGCACGGGGACCTTTGCCAGCTTCCCTAAGGACACCCTGCTGGTTAGGGGGCAGAGCCAGGATTCCCTGTCGGTTCTGTCCTCAGCATCAACCAGCCTGCAGGCCCACCACACAAAGATCAGACTTCAAGCCACGGCCTTGATGCAAACTGGCTCTGAGACCTAGCAAAGAAGGAAGAGCGATCACTTGCGTGCCTCCCTGGGTTTCATCACCCTCAACTCTAATGTCTACCTTGTAGGGTTGTTGCAAGAATCAAATGAGGGAACAGCTGTGGAAACATTAAAAAGCATAAAGCACTAGATAAATACCTCTTTACCCTGCAACTGTCAACCTATAAACACCACCAAACAATGTCTTCATGAAGAGGTTGATTCCCACGTGGAGATGAAACTGGTGTACACATCTGCTGGGGATGATTTTTCACTTAATAGAACTCACTGTAAAAAGATCAGTGATGGCCTGTTACCACAGGCCATTGTTTGGGATGTGAAAGTAGCCTTTTCATGCAGAACCAGGCCTTCGGGGGAAAGAGCAGTTTACCAACAGGTAATAACTTAAGGCACTGGGTCCTTCTATAATGCTATTTTTTGATTTTATTTTTAACAATGACTAGTTTTGTTCTTGGTGCTCTGGAGAGATGGCTGAAGCTAAGTGAAAACAGCGTGTGAGGTCAGAGGACACCTGCTGGCAGACAAATGTTTATATAAATTGGGAGGCCTGGGGGCTGTGCACATCTGTGACCGAAGGAAGAGGGAGGAGGTTGGTTCAAAGAAAGCTTGGCGCAAAGACCAGAGGGAAAGCAAGACCATGGAGAGCAGGGGATCGTCTCTGTCAGGTGCTCCTCCTGAGTCCTAAGTAAACACTGAAAGGGACCATTTTGTCCTGCAACCTTGAAAGGCTTGGAGCACAAGCTGTTTTGCTTCAAGGTGCAGGTGAGCCATGGCAACAGAGGGTAGAGGAGGGAGACACTTTCTCCCTTTCTCCAATTCTGGGGAGAACGCAGCAACAGTAGTCAAAGCCAATGACAGAGCAGCAGTTGCAGCGTAGGGCCTGCTAGGTCGGGGGGAGGCAGGGCAGCAGCGTCCCATGGAGCGCTCCACGTGACTTCAAGCATCTGATGCCACTGCAAGTCTGGAGCTGGAGAACAGAAGCAGAATGGTCTCCCGAGGCCCTGTGAGGTCTTGTAAATGACGGGGGGAGACACAGGAGTGGCAGGGGAGAGGGGATGAGGTCCTGCAACTGTGCAGAGATGTAAGTAGTGAAATCGGGGCATAAAATTGTTCATAATACCAGGATGAAGAAGACTGGAGATACCCAGTTTGCAACAGTAATAGCTAACTTTATTGGAGTCCCTGAATGATTTCATTCATGTATACACTCATTCATCTATTCATTCATTCAGTGGGTATTTACAGTGTGGTTACTGTATGCCAGGCTCTCTTCTAGTTGCCAGAGACACATCAGTATGTAAAACACAAAGATCCTGGCCCACATGTGGCTTACACTCTAACAGTAGGAGATAGATCATAAATAATAAACACATTACTTTGCATGTGAGAAGATGCCGTGGGATTTGCTCTGGAAAGGAGGAAAAGCAGAGCAAGTGGTCTCAGGAGTGGCTGGAGGAGGCAACGCAACTAATTAGCAGAGTCAGCACAGACCGCACAGAGAAGGAAACATGAAGCCAAGACTTGGAGGGGTGAGTCGCTGGGCATCTGAAGGAGACACGTTCAGGCAAAAGGAAGCGCTGGTGCAAAGTCCCTGAGGCAGACACTTGCCTGATGACTTTGAAGAGTGTGCAATGGGAGGGTGTCATAGAATATAGCCCAGAGAGGAATGGGAGGTCCAGGTCACGTAGGACTTATTACACATTCAATCCTCACAACAGAACTGGAATAGACCCTGGACAAGGGTTGGAAAAACACCAGTGTAAACCATAGAGCTCAGCTACTCCAAACCATGAGACTAAGTGAGCCACGTGAAGATGAAGAAAATTGCATTCTGTGTGGATGAAATTGCTGGTGCGAGGCTCCAAAGATGAGAATGAGCTTGATGTGTTTGAGGTCAAAGTGGCTAGGCCTGATGGCTAAGGGGGGAAAGATGCAAAATGAAGTCGTAAAGATAGGATGGAAAAGGTTATGGAAGACTTCAAAAGTCAGGATAATTAGTTTGGATTTCATTCTACATGGAATGGCAGCCATTGGAAGTTTTTAAGCAGAGTATGACACAGCCTGGATTTAATTTTAAGATGACTTTGGATGCCAAAGGGAGAATAGATCAGAAAGAAGCCAAGTCTGAGCAGACGTGCAGTGGTCCAGATTAGACTGTGTAGTAGGAGGATGTTGCTGTTTTCAAGTTAGTAGTGAAGAATTTGCTGGTGGCTTAGACACAGGTTCTCAGAGAAAAAGCAAAAGCTAGAATAAAGTTTAGATTCGGGGCTTGAGCAATCAGTGAATGGGGAAGACTGGAGAGGAGCAGGTGTGGAACAGGGATAATAATTAAGTGTCTCTGGCCATGTTAAGTTTGAGATACCAGTTATACCTCCAAGTGGAGAAGTTAAACAGGCAATTGGGTAAAAAAGTCTAGAACAGTGGTTCTCAAACTTGGCACATTGGAATCACTGTTGAGTTAAAACTGATGCTAGGGTCCCATCCCAGAGATTCTGACTAATTGGTCTAGGGTGAGGTTTGGATATTGGGATTTTTTAAAAAATATCCCCAGGTGATTCCAGTGTGTAGGAAACTTTGAGACTTACTAACCTAGAGTTCTATAGAAAGGTCAATTGAAGATCTGGTTTTGTGGGTCAACAGGGTATAGACGATACTTAAAGCCAAGGGCTGGTCGAGATTCTCTGGAGAGACAGTGACACAAGAGAAGAAAAGACCAAGGTCCAAGCCCTGGCGCACCCCCAAACCATGAGGCACCTGAGTATTTGGAGGTTGACCGGAAGAGCTGGCAAAGGAGCCTGAGAAGCAGCAGCCAGAGCCTGACACACAGAGCTGAAGGCCAGCCATTTTCATGTGTCTTTGTGGAGCATCAGGTGCCTGTCAGGCAGGCGTTAACCTGGTCATTCTCCTCCCCCTGGCTTTTCTGGGGTTCTTTCCCAGCAATGGAGACTGGCCTCTCCAGCCTCTCCCTCTGTCATCTCTTTGGCTGCTGCTCAGGGCCATTTCTATTCCCCGGTCAGTGTGATGCAAACCAATTCATTTAGCAGCTGTTCCTCCTTCTGACTGTTTGTTCCAAGACATATTATTCCACATTTGTCCGCATTAAACAGCATTTTATCACCCATTATCCTGAGTCCTTCAGTGATCTGGGCCCCTCTGTGTTTGATTACAAGGCTTGGTGATTTGTGGTGCCTGCAAAAGCTGTCATTTGCAGATTTAAAATCCTTCTTGCAGGGCCATTAGGTGGGTTATTAGCATCAATAACACAGAGGGGTTGTACCTGGCAGGAAGAAGCACATCAGACACGGATTGGTTTGTTTTCTTTGCCTGGAAAACACAGTGGCACCCTCGCCCTCCCTCAGCCCCTCCCCTCATCCAGGGCTTGCCCTCCTGTCTCACACAGACCCTGAGACCGTCTCCAACAATGTGTAGACTCCAACTCTGACTCTTCATGCCATCCTCCCTGGCATCCGTAGCCTCCAGAAATCTCAATAATTTAATAGCCACTCACACCACCATGCCTCTGGCTACCTCTTATCAAGCTGGGTGTTTTCCAACCATCTCTCACCTAATTGTAAGGAACGTTTCTGGGAATCAAACATATATTTGCATTTCCAGTGTTTAAGTCTTCATGCATCATGGCTGGTAAGCAATGTGTCACTCCTGATACCCTGCCTTTGACCTGCACACGGGACCTAAAAGGAAGTTTAAGTGAGTGTTGCCTATCTAACTTTTGTAGTCAGGAATTCAAGGCCAAAAACAGGTGCTCAGATACAGGACATCAACCCCCCAATCCTTCCTATCACCCACCCCAGGTGCCTGGACATCTCTTTCTCTGCTCCTTTTAATGAGATTTTATTTCATTATTTTCAGTGTACACTTTTTAATACTTTAAGGCACAATAAATACTTCTTGGAAGCCTGAGAAATGATCAAATAACCCACTTATTTTCTTCACAAACACTTGGAGAGCACCTACTCTCAGCCAGGGGGTGGGTCCCGAGGTGCAGTGGGCACATAGGCAAGAATGAGCGTTTCCAGCAGAGTGACGAGCTGCTCATGCTAATGAAGAGTGTTGAGCTTTAACGTATTTGTTTTTTGATTCTGCTTTTCTGAAGCCTGCTCCCACGTGCACCTTTCTTCCCTAGATGCCTCAGCTGTGTAGGTTGTCCTTTTCAACCCAGGCAATGCCAGCCCCCACCATGGGGCATTTGGGAATGCGTGCATGTGTTTTGGGTGGTCACAGTGACTTGGGGGAGGGGCTGGTAGTGACTGCCTGCGTGATGCTAGGTGCCCTGCAGTACTTGGGACCAGCCTTCACAACCCGCCAATAGCACTCCACCAAAAAATCACTGACAGACAGCATTCATTAGTCTCCTATGGCTGCTCTCACACGTTACCACAAACTTAGTGACTTGAAACACAGTTCTGGAGGTCAGGAGTCCAAAATGGGTTTCTCTAGGCTACAATTCAGGTCTTGGTAGGGTTGTGAAGTTCCTTCTGGAGACTCTAGGGGAGAATCCATCTTCACAGCCAGCACTGGTTTGGTGAGGCTTTCTCACACTGGACCACCACAATGCATGCCCCCAACATCACCCCTCCTTCTCCACTCTCCTCCCTCTTTCTTTCACTTATAAGAACACTTGTGATTAAACTGGGCTCACGGGAAATCCAGGATAATCTCCCTACCTCAAGATCCTTAATTAATCACATCTGCAAAGTCCCTTTTTCCGTGGTAGCATATTCATGGGGATCAGATTCCAAGGATCAGAATGAAGACACCTCTGGGGGGCCATTATTCTTCCTGCAATGGGGCGGGGTGGGGAGTGACAAATGTTTGGGTGTCTGAAGGTGCACTGACATTCTCAGCCACTAGAGGGTGCAGGCAACACTAATTATCCTTGCTAAAGGGAGGGCTTGCTTAACACTCAGCTACCTAGACTAATCCAGAGGAGCCTTTGCTCTCACTCGTCAGGAGTTTCCGAACCAGGCACAGATGCCCGTGGAGGGTGACCTCCCCTAGGGTGGCCTCCCTGGGGTTTCTTACGTTGTGTAACAGCCTTCAATGGGGAGCACTATTCAAGCTTCATTTAATCTGTCAATAAGTATGAATTCCTTTCTCTCACTCTGACCACACAATGGGAAGTTATCAAAGGCGAGAAGGAAGGTTCAGACCTTTACAAAAGCTTTGCACAGAATAGGACCTGGTTACGCAGTTAATTGGGCCCAAGCCTAATCAGGACTCTGCGGTGTTACAACCTTGCAGACGGCTCTGCCACTTGCACCGCCATTACCTCATTTGATCCACACGATGAACCTGGAGGCAGTCAGAGCAAGTGTTATTTTTATCACCATTTTACAGATGAAAAAACTGTGACCAGGAGAACTTTAGTAACTCGCCCAAGGTTGCAGAGCTAATAAACTGCAGGGCTGGAGCTTAAGCCCTTTGACTCCAGTCCCAGATTCTGCCCTCTCCATCACACTGGCTCTCAAAGCTCTTAGGAGCTGACATGCAAAGCAGAGGCAAATTTTAAGGCCATCTTGTTTGAGTTTTAATTGGATCTGTCATTTCTAAGGAAGCAACATGAAGCCATGAAAAGGGTTTAGAATTAGGGGTCAGGCAAAGCCCAGTTTCCACATCTATACCTAAAGATAATAAGTTACAATTTACTACAATGTTTTCCAAACTAGCCTGATCACTGAAAACCCTTGATCATAAGAAACCCAGGAGGTGATGGTTAAAAATTCAGATTTTCCTTTTTCCCCAGGAAGTTGGATTCAGAAGTTCTGTGAGCAGGACTCAAATCTGGATTTGTAATAAGCATGCTTGGTGGTTCTTAAATGCAGGCAAATTTGGAAATAATTGGTCCACAGGATTTTTTTTTGTGAATTAAATAAGGTGATGTATGTACAAGCACTTGGCAGAGAGCAGCCCTTTATAAAGGTTGAATTTCTTCCCCCTGCCTTTTACAAGGAGGTGTTTTGTTTTTCCATTTCTTTACTTTTGATTATTGGTATTAAGGGGACAAGCTCCTGCTTCTGATGCTAAAGTTCTGGAACTTTCTCCTGGAGAACATGGCCTTGGGTGGGTGGGGGTAAAAGTTAGGCCTTTGGGTAGTTGAAGTGACCAATTGTTTAAGGGAGAATCCAAGTTCATATAATTCCCTTGAATAACTGTATTTCATCATTTTCTTTCACTGAGATCCAAGGAGCAGGAATACCTACCCCAGTGCCTTCATTTAGTTTACCTGCTGATTTATAAAACCTACCTCCTGCCTTGAGCTCTGAGTACATTGCACTCGTATAAACAATGTACCCCCACATAATCAGTCTTGTCAACCAAACCACATCCTCTGAGATAAATCTGGTGTCACAGTGGCAAAGGGAACTTTCATGTTGCCCGCAGGTTCAGCCTGTGCCTGAGCTCAACTTTCAGAATAAACACAAGCATAAATCCACACAACTTCCCGTGTTATCAGTTCAGCTGCCCAACCAAATGTTTTCCAGAGACCTAACGACAGGTCCTCTTGGGAAATGAATGGCTGCTTGGTGGTTACAGTTTCAAGAACTTTCTTTCCCAGATGGGATTCTGCAAAGCAGGTTGTCCTCGCCTAGAGAACAGGGGCCGTGTCTTGTGTCTGTCTGTCCCCAGGACCTAGGACAGTGTCTTTCATTGAGTGAAAACAGGGTATGTTGTGGTATTTACAGATCATAGAGTTTGAGATTTACAGTCAGAATGTTTGCTTAGACAAAAAAAGCAAAAAACTATTTTGTGAATGCATTTCTTCTGTCATCTCAAACAGCTATAATTTATTTTTCTCTCACCTTAACCACTGGTTCTCAACCACGCACAATTTTGGTCCCCTTAGGACATTTAGCAACACCTGAGACAAGTTTATTTGTCATGACTGGGGGATGCTACTAATTATTTAATAGGTAGATGAGAAAGGGATGCTGCTAAACATACTCCAATGCTCAGGACAGCCCCGCGACAAAGAATTATCAAGCCCAAAATGTCAATAGGGCTGAGATAAAGAAACCCTGACGTACACCAATCATTGCCACGCTTGGTTAAAAGCAGTTCCCCTCTGGACGGCTGCAGCTCACCCATGGGACATAAAAGCTGGTGGCGGACATTCCAGGAGTGTTCATGAGCTTTCCTGGAGGCTGACATCTTGACTGCATCATCAGCACCAAGGCCTAAACCCACCCAACAGCCTGTAGGCTTAAGGACTGGGAATCCTCAGGCCAAACAACATAGTGGGTGGGAGCACAGCCCCACCCATTAGCAGACTTCCTGAGCCACAAATGCCTCTAGAAATGGCCCTTCCCACCAAAGGTCCAGGACCAAGCTTCACCCAGCAATGGACAGACACTGACTCCTCCTGCCAGGAAACCTGCATAAGCCTCTAGTCCAGCCCTACCCACCAGGAGGTACATACCAGAAATAAGAAAGTAACAATCCCATTGCCTGTAGAAGGAATCCACAACAGAAGCCAGACCCTACACTGGGACTGGCTGGACCCTGGCCCTTGGGTGACAAAAGAGAAGTGTACTGCTGGGACACCTAGGTCATCTCCTAAAGAGGGACACTTTTCCAAGGTCAAGAAACATAACTAACCTACCTAAAAATACAAAGAGAAAGACAGAAGATGAGACAGTAGAGGAATATCTTCCAGGCCAAGGCACTAGATAAAATAAATAATAAATAATAAATTTTTTAAAATTCCCAGAAGAAGAAATAAGTGATAAGGAGATAGGCAATTTATTCAAGAAAGAGCTTAGAATAATGATGGTGAAAATGTTCAGGGAACTCAAGAGAAGTACAGATACACACAGTGAAGTTTTTAGCCATAAGTTGGAAAATATAAAGAATACCCAGAGTTGAAGAATAAAATTACTGAAATGAATAACACACTAGAAGGAACCAAGAAAAGACTAAATGAGTCATAAGAATGCATCAATGAGCTAGAAGACAGATGAGTGGAAATCACTACTGCAGAAGAGAAAACAGAAAAAAAAGAATAAAAAGAAATGAGGATAGTCTAAGAGAACTTTGGGACAACATTAAGCAAACTAATATTCCCATTACAGGGGTCCCAGAAAGCAAAGAGAGAGAGAAAGGACCTAAGAAAATTTTTGAAGAGATAATAACCGAAAAATTCCCTTTCTAGGAAAAGGAAACAGTCACCCAAGTCCAGGAAGCATAGAGTACCACACAGGATCAACCCAAAGAGGAATACATCAAGGCACAGAGTAATCTATTGAAAAAAATCAAGAATAAAGAGAGACTATTAAAATCAGCAAGAGAAAACATACAAGGGAACTCCCATAAGGTTATCAGCTGATTTTTCAGCAGAAACTCTACAGGCCAGAAAGGAATGGTACAATATATTTAAAGTGATGAAAGGGGAAAAGTTACAACCAAGAATACACTGCTTAGCAAAGCTCTCATTCAAATTTGATGGAGAAATCAAAAACTTTACATATAAACAAAAGCTAAAAGAATTTAGCACCACCAAACCAGCTTTACAACAAATGTTAAAGGAACTTCTCTAAGTACTAAATAGTGAAAAATTGAAAACCTTCCCACTAAACTCTGGAACAAGGTTGTCCACTCTGACCACTCCTATTCCACTTACTCATGGAAGCCCTAGCCACAGCAATCAGGCAAGAGAGAGAAATAAAAGGGATCCAAATTGGAAAAGAAGAAGTAAAATTGTTACTATATGCAGATGACATGATACTATATAGAGAAAACCCTAAAAGTTCCACACAAAAACTGCTAGAACTAATAAAAGAATTCAGCACAGGAGCAGGTTACAAGATTAATATACAAGAATCATTTGCATTTCTTTACACTAATGATGAATCAACAGGAAAAGAAAGTTAAGAAACAGTCCCTTTTAAAATAGCACCCAAAGTAATAAAATACCTAGAAATAAATCTAACCAATGAGGTGAAAGACTTATACACAGAGAACTATAAAACATTGATTAAGGAAATTAAAGAAGACCTTAAAAAATGGAAAGATATCCCAGGCTTCTGGATTGGAAGAATCAATACTGTTAAAATGATCATAATGCCAAAGGCAATCTACAGATTTAATGAAATTCCTATCAAATTACCCAGGACATATTTCACAGAACTAGAACAAACCATAGGAAAATTTATATGGAATCACAAAAGACCCAGAATTGCCAAAGCATTACTGAAGGAAAAGAATGAGGCTGGAGGAATAACCCTCCCAGACTACTGACAATGCTGCAGAGTTACAGTAATCAAAACAGCATGGTATTGGTACAAAAACAGACATACGGACCAAAGGAGTAGAATAGAGAGCCCAGAAATGAACCCACAAACTTTTGGTCAATTAATCTTTGACAAAAGAGGCAAGAATATACAATAGAATAAAGACAGTCTCTTCAGCAAATGGTGTTCGGAAAACTGGACAGCAGCATGTAAATCAATGAAGCTAGAACACTCCCTCACACTATACACAAAAATAAACTCAAAATGGATCAAAGGCTTAAACATAAGACAAGATACAATAAAACTCCTAGAAGAAAACATGCCAAACATTATCTCCCATACACCTCAAGAATGTTCTCTTAGTGCAGTCTACCCAAGCAATAGAAATAAAAGCAAAAATAAACAAATAAGACCTAATTAAACTCACAAGCTTTTACACAGCAAAGGAAACCATAAGCAAAACAAAATGACAACCTACGGAATGGGAGAAAATATTTGCAAAAGATGAAACTGACAAAGGCTTGATCTCCAGAATATATAAGCTTATGAGAACTTAATAAGAAAAAAAACAAGCAACCCAATCCAAAAATGGGCAGAAGACCTAAACAAGCAATTCTCCAAGGAAGACATATAAATGATCAATAGGCACATGAAAAAATGCTCAGTATCACTAATTATCAGTGAAATGCAAATCAAAACTACCATGAGGTATCACCTCACACCAGTCAGAATAGCCATCATTCAAAAATCCACAAATGATAAATTCTGGAGAGGCTGTGGAGAAAAGGGAACCCTCCTACACTGCTGGTGGGAATGCAGTTTGGTACAGCCACCGTGGAAAACAGTGTGGAGAGTCCTCAAAAGACTAGGAATAGACTTACCAAATGTCCTGTTCCTGGGCATATATCCAGAAGGAACCCTACTTCAAAAAGACACCTGCACCCCAATGTTCATAGCAGCATTATTTACAATAGCCAAGACATGGAAACAGCCTAAATGTCCATCAACAGATGACTGGATAAAGAAGATGTGATATATTTATACAATGGAATACTATTCATCCTTAAAACTGACTAAATAATGCCATTTGCAGCAACATGGATGTCCCTGGAGAATGTCATTCTAAGTGAAATAAGCCAGAAAGAGAAAGAACATTACCATATGTTATCATTCATATGTGGAATCTAAAAAAAAAAAAAATAAAGAAGAAGAAGACAAGTGAACTTAAATATAAAACAGAAACAGAGTCATAGACATAGAATACAAACTTGTGGTTGCCAAGGGAGAGGGTTGGGAAGGGACAGACTGGGAGTTCAAACCAGGTAGATACTGACAGGTATATATAGAATAGATAAACAAATTTATACTGTATAGCACAGGGGAAAATATACAAGATCTTGTGGTAGTTCACTGTGAAAATGAATATATGTATATTCATGTATGACTGAAAAATTGTGCTCTACACCAAAAATTGACACAATATTGTAAACTGACTATAACTCAATAAAATTAAAAAATAAATGAATAATTAAAAAGGAACTTCTCTAGTCATCAAAACACAAGAAAATAGAACAAAAAGAAGAAAGAGGAAAGAAAAAAGACCTACAAAAACAAACTCAAACAATTAACAAAATGACAGTAAGAACATACGTATTTATAATTACCTTAATTGTAAATGGAGTAAATGCTACAACCAACAGACGTGGGCTGGCTGAAAGGATACAAAAACAAGGCCCATATATATGCTGTCTACAAGAGACCCACTTCAGAGCTAGAGATACATGCAGGGTCAAAATAAAAGGATGGAAAAAGATATTCAATGCAAACGGAAACCAAAAGAAAGCTGGAGTAGCAATACTTGTTTCAGACACAATAGATTTTAAAATAAAGACTGTTACAAGAGACAAAGGACACTACATAATGCTTAATGAATCAATCCATAAATAGGATATAATAATTGTAAATAAATATGCACCCAACCTAGGAGCACCTCAATAAATAAGCCAATTGTTCACAGACATAAAAGGAAAAATCAACAATAACACAATAATAGTGGGGGACCTTAATACCCCACTTACATCAATGGACAGATCACACAGACAGAAATCGATATAAAAATATAAGCCCTAAATAACATATTAGACCAGACAGATTTAACTGATATCTATACAGCATTCCATCTGAGAACAACAGAATACACATTCTTGCACATGGAACATTCTCCAGAATTGACCACATGCTGGCCCACAAAGCTAGCCTCAGCAAATTTAACAAAATTGAAATCATACCCAACATCTTTTCTGACCACAATGCTATAAGGTTAGAATTCAACTATCAGAAAAAAACTGCAAAAACTACAAACATGTGGAGGCTAAACAATATGCTACTAAACAACCAATGGATCATGGAAGAAATCAAAAAGGAAATCAAAAAAGTCTTTGAAATTCACAAATGACAAATATTGGAGAGGCTGTGGAGAAAAGGGAACCCTCCTACACTGCTGGTAGGATGCAGTTTGGTGCAGCCACTGTGGAAAACAGTATGGAGATTCCTCAAAAGACTAGGAATAGATTTACCATATGACCCAGGAATCCCGCTCCTGGACATATATCCAGAAGTATCCCTACTTCAGAATGGCACCTGCATCCCAATGTTCATAGCAGCACTATTTACAATAGCCAATACATGGAGACAGCCTAAATATCCATCAACAGATGACTGGATAAAGAAGTGGTGGTATATTTATACAATGGAGTACTATTCAGCCATAAAAACTGACAACATAACACCATTTGCAACAACATGGATGCTCCTGGAGAATGTCATTCTAAGTGAAGTAAGCCAGAAAGAGAAAGAAAAATACCATATGAGATCACTCATATGTGGAATCTAAAAACAAACAAACAAACAAATAAACAAAGCATAAATACAAAACAGAAATAGACTCATAGACATAGAATACAAACTTGTGGTTGCCAAGGGTGTGGGGGGTGGGAAGGGATAGACTGAGATTTCAAAATTGTAGAATAGATAAATAAGATTATACTGTATAGCACAGGGAAATATATACAAGATCTTATGGTAGCTCACAGAGGAAACAATGTGACAATGAATATATATATGTTCATGTATAACTGAAAAATTGTACCCTACACTGGAATTTGACACAACATTGTAAAATGATTATAAATCAATAAAAAATGTTTAAAAAAATTCTTTGAGACAAATGAAAATGAAAACAGTCCAAAACTTCTGGGACACAAGCAAAAGCAGTTCTCAGAGGGGAATTTGGAGCAATACAAGCCTACCTCAGGAAACAAGAAAAATCTCAGTTAAAACTTAACCTTACACCTAAAGCAGCTGGAGAAAGAAGAACAAACCCCGAAGTTAGTAGAAGAAAAGAAATAATAAAGATCAGAGCAGAAATAAATGAAATAGAGACTTAAAAAAACAATAGAAAAGATCAATGAAACTAAAAGCTGGTTTTTTGAAAAGATAAACAATTGATAAACCTTTAGTCAGACTCATCAAGAAAAAAAGCAGAGGGCCCAAATATTAAAATCAGAAATGAAAAAGGAGAAGTTACAACCAACATCACAGAAATACAAGGAATCATAAGGAGCTACTATGAGCAACTATACGCCAACAAAAAGGACAATGTGGAAGAAATGGACAACTTCTTAGAAAGGTATAATTTGCTAAAACTGAACCAGGAAGAAATAGACCAATTACCAGTACTGAAATTGAATCAGGAATTAAAAACCTTCCAACAAACCGAAGTCCCAGACCAGATGGCTTCACAGGTGAATTCTACCAAACACTCAGAAAAGAACGAACACCTATCCTTCTGAAACTATTCCAAAAAATTGCAGCAGAAGGAACACTTCCAAACTCATCCTATGAAGCCATCATCACCCTGATACAAAACCACACAAAGATATCACACAAAAAAAAAGGAAATTACGGGCCAATATCACTTATGAGTATAGATGCAAAAGTTCTCAGCAAAATACTAGCAAATCAACTCGAACAATGCATTAAAAAGATAATACACTATGATCAAGTGGGATGCATCCCAAGAATGCAAGGATTTTTCAATATCCACAAAGCAATCAATGTGATACACCACATTAACAAATTGAAGAATAAAAACCATATGATCATTTCCTTAGATACAGAAAAGGCTTTTGATAAAATTCAATATCTATTTATTATAAAAACCTCTTCAGAAACTGGATATAGATGGAGCATTACCTCAACATAATAAAAGCTATATATGACAAATCCATGGCTAACATCACACTTAATGGTAAAAGCTGAAAGTATTTCCTATAATATTAGGAACAAGACAAGGATGCCCACTCTTGCCACATTTATTCAACATAGTTTTGCAAGTCCTAGGCATAGCAATAAGAGAAGGAAAAGACAAAAAAGGGATCCAAGTTGGAAATGAAGAAGTAAAACTGTCACTATTTGCAGAGTACATGATACTATATATAGAAAATCCTAAAGAAGTGAGCAGAAAACTACTAGAACTCATCAATGAATTTGGTAAAGTTGCAGAATACAAAATTAATATATAGGAATCAGTTTCATTTCTATACACTTATAACAAAATAGCAGAAAGGGAAATTAAGGAAATGATACCTTTTACCATCACACCAAAAAGAATAAAATACCTAGGGATAAACTTACCCAAGGACACAAAAGAATTGTATGCCAAAAACTACGAGATACTGATAAAGGAAATTGAAGATGACATAAACAAATGGAAGGACAGACCTTGTTCTTGGATTGGAAGACTCAGTATTGTTAAAATGGCTATACTGCCCAAGGCAATTTACAGATTCAATGCAGTCCCTATCAAATTACTAATGACATTCTCCACAGAGGTGGAACAAAAAATGTTAAAATTTGTATGGAAACACAAAAGACCTTGAACTAGCCAAAACAATCTTGAAAAAGAAGAATGAAGCTGGGTGAATCACGGTCCCTGACTTCAGACTATACCACAAAGCTACAATAATCAAAACAGTATGGTACTGGCACAAAAACAGACACGTAGATCAATGCAACACAATAGAAAGTCCAGAAATAAACCCATGCATTCATGGTCAATTAATCTATGACAATGGAGGTAAGAATATACAATGGAGAAAAGACAGTCTCTTCAATAAGTGGTGCTGGGAAAACTGGACAGCTACCTGTGAAAAGACTTAAAATAGAACATTCTCTAACACCATATACAAAAATAAATTCAAAATGGATTAAAGACCTAAATATATGACTAGATACTATAAAACTCCTAGAGGAAAACATAGGAAGAACACTCTCAGACATAAATCACAGCAATATATTTTTTGAATCAGCTCTTGGAGTGATAGAAACAAAAGCAAATATAAACAAATGGGATCTAAATAAACTTAAAAGCTTTTGCACAGCTAAGGATACCATCAACAAAACAAAAAGACAACCTATGTACTGGGAGCAAATATTTGCAAATGATGTGACCAACAAGGGACTAATTTGCAAAATATACAAACAGTTCATACACCTTAATATCTAAAAAACAAGCAACCAAATCCAAAATGGGCAGAAGACCTAAATAAGCATTTCTCCAGTGAAGACATACAAATGGCCAATAGGGACATGAAAAAATGCTCAGCATTGCTAATTGTCATAGAAATGCAGATCAAAACTACAGTGAGATATCACCTCACACTAGCCGGAATGGCCATCATTCAAAAGTCTACAAACGATAAATGATGGAAAGGGTGTGGAGAAAAGGGAGCCCTCCTACACTGTTGGTGGGAGTGTAAATTGGTGCAGCCACTATGGAGGACAGTATGGAGATTCCTTAAAAAACTAAAAATAGACTTACCATGTAATCCAGCAATCCTACTCCTGGGCATATACCTGGAGAGTAATATAATTCAAGAAGATGCATGCACCCCAGTGTTCACAGCAGCACTATTTACAATAGCCAAGATATGAAAACAACCCAAAAGTCCATCAACAGATGAATGGATAAAGAAGAAGTCGTGTATATATATACAATGAAATACTACTCAGCCATAAAAAAGACTAAAATAATGTCATTTGCAACAACATGGATGGACCTGGAGATCATCATTCTAAGTGAAGTGGGCTGGAAAGAAAAAGAAAAATGCCATATGATATCATGCATATAAGGAATATAAAGAAAAGAACACAAATGAACTACTTATTATTTATAACTCAGATGATTGATTTCTTGAATATGTGTAAACACATTTAACTGTCCTTTATGATTGGATTACCGCATTCTGTTGATTCTTATTTTCTGGTTGGTTTGTGGTTGGCTTTATTCCTTTGACAACTATATAAGTTTAAAAAGCTAAAGCTCTAATCCGTTCTTAGAAACAGTGATATATATATATATATATATATATATATATATATATATATATATATACTAAAAAAAGTGTGCAGTATATTGTATATATGTATTTACATGTAATATAATGTATATGTGTTGTCAAACTGTAATAATTCTACCTAGCAAAACTGAAAAAGGAAAAAAAAAAAAGTAGTTCCCCTGTATTTTTGCTGGCTACCCTTTAAGAGCAACACTGTTGGCAGCAGAAATGTGTTTGTGGTCATCAAAGAAAAGAGAGAGGGACATACATTTACTGGGCACCACTATGGACCCTAATATTGCACTAAGCCTGCCCCACAGATTATCTCAATCTTTACAACAATCCTTCACCACACCCATTTTACAGATCAGGAAACTAAGGTTCAGAAAATTATATAATTTGCCAAGGGACACCCAGCTAGGAAAGGCAAAGCCTAAATCATACCCATTTCTTTCTGATTTCAAAGCCAGCAATCCAGCCACTGTGCTGGTTGAGGCCAAAAGAGAGGTTGTGGGTAAATAGTAGTGATAGACATTCATCCACCACTCAGATCTTACCTTTCGTGGGCACTATAGACATCCCTTAAAACATAAGATCACTTTGGATTTGTACATGATGTGGCCCTCTGGCTGTCCTTGGAATCTGAGGGGAAAAATAGAAGCCTTCTTGTCTAACTACCAAGCATTAGCACCAGTATCCAAGTGGGTGGCATTTCCTTCATCCAGCCTTTTTATTCCTCAACCACGGCCATTCTGCACCACAGCAGAGTCCCGGCCTGAATTTGTTAATGGAGGTGCTATTGGCATTTGGAAGAAACAATTTATTGCCTAGAATTGCAGTCCTCTGTGCCTCATTGCAATTCCTTTTAGTGTCCCCTGGGCAGTAAATGTCAATAGATGTTCCTCAATTATTGTAACAACCCAAAATATCCTGACACGTGTCCAAAACACTCCCTTGGGGGCAGTGTCACTACCCAACTTTAAGGACCACTGGGTCCCAAGTCCTCACTCCAATATTATGCCTGCACTTCACCGGTGCTCAGTGATTCACACGTAGTTCATCACACACCTGCCTGCTGGTTTCATCTTCCCAGAGTTGAGTGGGAATGGAGTTTCACTGGGTCAGACCATTTCTCTTTCCTATTCAAATGGAAGTTTTAAGGATGCTTCCACATTGGCTCCGGACAGTGGCCTAGTTTGTTCATCCCCTGCTTTTCCCATGCCCAAGACTTTGTACCTATTGGATTTCCTTCCTCCCTAAATACTGCTGTTCACATCCTACCCACTAGTCAAGACACTCAGATGCGCTTCCTCCATGAAGTCTCTCCTGATTAATCCACTGGGAAGTGGTCTCTCCTTCTCTCCCGAAAATCCCTTCTTATTTTATATGAGGGGTAAACAAGATCTTCCTGTAAAGAGCCAAAGAGTGAATCTTTCAGGTTTTACAACCCATGTGGTTTCAGCTGTGACTTCTCAACTCTGCCTTTGTAGTAAGAAAGCAGTCAGGGCCAATATGTGTGCATCTGTGTTCCACTGAAGTATTGCTTATGGCATTAAATGTTGAATCTTGCATATTTTTCCATTGTCATGAGATACATGTGTCTGTTTTTCTCCCAGCCCTTTAAAAATGTATAACCATCCTTCCTTCATAGACCATACAAGAACAGGCAGCAATCCATGTGTGGCCCACAGGCTATCATTTGCTGAAACCTACTTTACATCATTATTTCCTTTTTGCGTTTATCACATTGTAGCTCCTTGCCACACAAAGTGGGGTCCTCAGGCCAGCAGCATGAATTTCACCTCAGTACTTTGAGAAATTCAGAATCTCAGACCCTGCCCAGACATAATGAATCAGAATCTGCATTTTCATGAGACCCTCAAGTGATTCATGTGCACAATATGAGACATGCACTGCTCTGGCTTGCTTAATTATTGTTTGTGTCCACACTCCTACCACCCCCCACAGAAGATGGGAAACTCTTTGAGGGCAGAAGATGGCAGTCATATGTATCTTTGATTCCGTACACTACACACAAACAAGGAATATAAATGTGTTTGAGAGTAAATGAGTTAATAAATGAATCAATGAATGGGGAAAGCTTGATTCACCTACTAACACATGCCTCTTAGCCTGCAGTCTGTTCTTTTCTCTCTTTCCCTTTACTCCTTTATTATCAGTCTATTCCAAAAGCTTAGTTTCCTCTTTTTCTGGATAATCCATTAGGGAAGGAGACTAAGGCTGCTTTGCTAATTAAGATAAATAGAGATGCAGAAACTTGGAGGAGACTTCAGATCATCCCACATGGTGTAATGGACGAGAAGTGCCAATTTTATGTCCCTGATCTGTCTCTCAGGAGGGCTTGCTTGCCTGATTTTCCTTCACATTTTTCTCTTGGCTGCATTCAACCCATTCCTCTAGTCCTGTCTCAGGTGTTCACCTGTTTGAGAAGCAGCTGAGTTGATGATAATTTTCATAGTTCCTGATTTCTACCTGAAATCCCTGGACGAGCAAGGCCAAACGTGTGGCCATGGACACATGCTGGAGAGCCACTCATTCTTCACTGAGTTTCCCTTGTGGACCAAGGGATTTTCAGTGATAGCAAGAAGCAACGGAAGCAAGATCTTTCTGAATGGTTGTGTTTTTCAGTAATAACTAAATAAATCAGGCAGGCGCAACCTTTCATCTTTTATTGTTCTTTCAACATATATACATATACATCTTAATTTTTTTTCAATGTTAGTAACATTAAAATCATTTTAGAGTAAACAATTTCATGGCTCTTAATATGTTGACAATGTTGGGCAACCACCACCTTTATTTAGTTCCAAAATACTTTCATCACCCCAAAAAGAAAGCCCATGTTTATTAAACAGTTACTCCCCATTCTCCCCTCCCACCAGCCCCTAATCTGAATATTTCATATAAACGGACTCACACAACATATGACCTTTTTGGGCCCAGATAGTCAGCTTCTTTCACTTAGCATAATGTTTTCTAGGTTCATCTCCGTTGTAGCAATTATCAGTATTTTATTCCTCTTTATGGCTGAATGATACTCCACTGACATGGATAGACTACAGTTTGTTTATCCATTCATCTGTTAATGGACATTTGGGTGCTTTACATATTTTGTCTATTGTGAGTAGTGTGACTATAAATATGCACTGTATGGATTTTTGTTTATGTACCTATTTTCCACTCTTTTGAATATATGCCTAGGAGTGGAATTTCTGGTTTACATGGTAATTGTTATGTTTTACTTTTTGAGGTGCTGCCAAGCTGTTTTCCTATTTTACTTTTTATTGAGCACTTACCCTGTGCCAGGCATTGAGTGAAAGAGTTCACAAGATTGTGCATTTGGATGAAAACATCTAGAAACAGGAGGTGACCAGAGGAGGGGGATGAAGTATTCCGAGCAATCTTTAGGAATCCATGTCAGGTGTGTCTCTCTTGCTCTCTCTGCCCACCTTGATCATCTTCCTCTTTCCATGTATTTCTTTATTTATTATTAATAGGAGACAAGAGGGAGAGGAGGGCAGAAGCACCATGGGGAGTTCCCACATGCACCATCAGCAAGGATTAATTATAATTATATTAATTATAACCACTATTTATTGGACAAACATTATGCCATGTAATAGATATTATTAACCCATTTTGCAGGCAAGGGATTGAAGCCTCGGAAACATATTCAGATTTGAGCGACAGAACCGGGATTTGAACCCTGGTCTGTCTGACAACAAGAGGCACAGTCTTTCAATGCAATAGTACATTGCCATTTCTTGACCAGCAGAAACCTGAACAGATCAACACAAACACCAAACATCACATGTCAAGGCTGCTCTTGGCTGTCAGGGAGTCACAGAGGGCTAATCCTGAAGCAGGGACTGCACAGGTGGGCCAATCGTCATACTTGCAGGCTGGCCTGGCTGCTGGCTAAGAGCCCAGTCTCAGACATTACCGGGAAGATCCTAGACTGTAACTGCCGTATGACCCAGCAACTCCCCTTCTGGGTATTTATCTGAAGGAAACAAAAAAACACTAATTTGAAGACATACCTGCACTCCCGTGTTCACTGTGGCATAATTTACAATAGACAAGATATGGAAGCTGCCTAAATGTCCATCAATGAATAAATGGATAAAGATGTGGTGTAAAAAAAAATATATATATATGTATATATATGATGAAATTTATATGTGTGTGATGGAATATTACTCAATCATAAAAAAGAATGAAATCTTGCCATTTGTGACAACATGGATGGACCTAGAAGTTATGACGTTAAGGAAATAAGTCAAACATAGAAAGACAAATACTGTGCGCCTTTACTTATATGTGGAATCTGAAATACAAAACAAATGAATAAACAAATCAGAAACAGACTTTTAGATACAGGAAAGAAATTGGTGGTCACCAGAGTGGGGAGAGGTTAAGGAGAGGGAGAAGGGGAAATCAGTGAAAGGGACTAAGAGGTACAAACTTCCAGATATAAAATAACTAAGTCATTGGATTATAATGTACAGCATAGAGAATATAGTCAATACTATTGCAATAAATTTGTATGGTGACAGACTGTAATTAGACTTATCGTGGTGACCATTTCCTAATGTATACTAATGTAAAGTCACCATGATGTACACCTGAAAGTAATAGGATATTGTATGTCAATTGCATTTCAATTAAAAAAAGAAATCTGAGAAAAGACCCTAGATCATTTCTGCAGGGACCAGTTGAGAGGCTACTGACATGACATGGGGCCAAGGTGACTCTCCATGCAGACCTGCCCAGAA
Source organism: Camelus ferus (assembly GCF_009834535.1). NCBI lineage: Eukaryota > Metazoa > Chordata > Mammalia > Artiodactyla > Camelidae > Camelus > Camelus ferus. The sequence continues at coordinate 51,447,723 of NC_045711.1, read as the reverse complement.
GGGGCTAGTGTTGTTAGTGATGTGAAGCAAGGTGCACACAATTTGCTCACAGTGAGGAGTGTTGCAGACGATTTATTCCATATAAAGTAAAGTGAACGCAAATCTATCCCTAAAGCAGTCTCTCTCTCTTGCTCACTTTGCTGTCAATAGGTTTTCTGATGGGAGAAGAGAGACAGTGGTTGTACAGCTCCCTTAAAGTCTATCTCAGAGCTTCTCAAACTTGAGAAATCATCAGAATCACCTGAATTAGTTGCTCAAAACGGATTCCTGGGCCTCAGCCCCAGAAATGCTGATGCAGTGGGTCTGGGCAGGGCCCTCGATCCTACATTTCTAACAAGCTCCTAGGTGATGCCCATGCTGGACGTGCCACTCACATGGACAGAGTGAGCAAGTGAGAGGGACAATAGGGAAAGATGCTACCAATCTGTCTGCACCACCTCAGCTTTCTGGGCCCTTCCTGTCTCTAGATGTCCGCCGTCCAAGTGCACGGTTTGCAAACTCTTTCACTCAGTGTCTGGCACAGGTAATGCTCAATTTTAAAATGTAGGAAAACAGTTTGGCAGGTCCTCAAAAGGTTAAACAGAAAACTACCATATGACTCAGCCATTCTACTCCTAGGTATATATCCAAAAGAATTGAAAATAGGTACTTCAACAAACACTTGTACCCTCATGTTCATAGACTCCAAGTAGCACTGACCAATCTTAATTGTGCTGAAACCTCCAATAACCAGCCATCACTGACAGTGCTTTATATCCCTGCAAGATACCTGTGGGTCCTTCTCAAAAAGCAGAGTACTCCCAAGGGAGTGTGTATCACATGTGAATGTCATGTATGTCAGGTGAGAAAAAATGTAGGAACCACTGGCCCAGAGAACAGGGAGATTTAAAGAGTCACAGATCCCATTCATATTGCTCAGGCCACACAGAGAATAATGTCAATTATGCTAATTATGTCGATGACACCCCTGCAAAACCCATGGCAGGTCAGGGGGATGTGCTTACAAGGCGGAAGTAAGCCAGGTGTTCCCTCCTAGCAGCTGCCTCCATTGCAGTGTCCTCTGCAAAGCTACACTTTCTTACCCCTTGCCTCTTCAGAGCTCATCTTTTATGAAGGAAGCACCCTCTTTGAGATGGTTCTCTGCTTATTTAAGGCAACTAGGGGGTAAAGGCTGTGTGCTGAAGATGAAAGGGGAGCCGTGTGAATTCCATGTTAATGGCAGCAGAGCAATTTTCTTACAGGAAATAACTAGTTGCCTTAATCATTTTAAGTAGTTATTAGCAGCAGCCTAAAAAGGATGGTTATGCTTATCACAATACATGCACAAAGGAAATGAAGACATGAATAACAAACCTTAAACAGATTTCTGGCGTCTTCTTTCTGGTTGGTATTAAATGGTATTAATCTTTTTAACTGACTTCAATTCTGAGACCATAGCCCTGTGATAAAATGTTAAGTTAACTGCTGAAAATAGAGGTGAGCCCACCAGATTTATTGTGCCAATTTACCAACAGCAGAAGTGTGTACCACTGCTGTGCAGAAGGCCATAGAAAAGAAGGAATGACAGGTAGATATATGGATTAATTAATAAAATGCAGATTATAGCATCTCTCCCAATGTTAAGACTTCTTCAGAGGCTGCTCTATATATGTCTCTGGGAGCCAAAAAAAGCTACAATGGATTATTTGTTGTTTCATCCCACCTCACCCCCCAAGATAATGATCAGAGTTTGGAAAATGAATAAAACTCAGGCAACTTATCCAGACTACAGCCACACATACACACACAAAAAGAAAAAGAAACTGCAGAAGAAGAATAAAGCAGTTGTTCAAAGGTTTTACAGTTTTAAGACAGGTCAATAATTTTTTCCCTAAGTAAGAGGATGATTTTTCTTCTCTGTGTTGGTTGTACTTTGTGAGAGAAATCAGCTTGATCAGCTTGGGGAAAATCATCCATATAAGCAAAATGTATGTAGTGCCCGTGATGCAACAGGGGCTGTGCTAGATCCCAGGGGGCACCGTTTCTATCAGCCACAGTCCTGCCTTTGGCAGCTCTCGTTCTCCTGGGGAGATGCTCCTGTGAACAGTGATTGTGACTTGGAGCAAGAAAGGCCTGAGTAGAGGTATGCGGTGGGAATGAGGTTGACACAGAGGCACACGTGAGCATCCCTACCTGGAGGGTGAAGCCTGGGCAGCATTTTGAAGGATGAGTAGAAGTTTGCCAGATGGACACAGGGGTGAAGGACTTATCAGGTGGAGGGAAAGGCATATGTAAAGGTACAGATGTGCAGTGGGGTCTGTCCATCTGTCCAGGAAGCTGCAGTAGCTTAGCACTGCTACCGATTCAGGTTCTTGGGCACTTTAACCAATAGAAATTGGTAAAAGGCCAGATGAGGAATTCAGGCAAGGTTTTACTGGGACTCATGGTACAGCAGGAGGCAGCAAAAGCAAGGAACAGGTTACCTTGCTCACTCCCCTCAAATAGGGTGAGGTAGGGGCAGTGGGTGGGTCGGGCCAGCGGGGTGGCTTAGGTGGTCAGCCCACCCCCTTGGTGCTGTGTGCAGGGGTCTTGCATAGTAAGTACCCTGCTTTTGCTCCTGCACTTCAGAAATGGCACTTGCATTTTGGCCTTTTTGTATCTTATTGTTCATGATTGCCTGGACTGTGTGTGTGTGCAGATATTCTTAGTCTCTTATAGTTGCTTTGTATTCTGTTGCTGGAGATGTTTGTCCAGGTGAAATCACTCTCGCAAAGGGTCCCAGGTCTCAGCCTATCTCAGCATGGCTGGCACGTGTGGTTTGCAGGCATAGTGGAAGGTGAAGCAGGAGGTTTGCAAAGGGCCTTCAGGTGATGGAAGAACCTAGACGTTTCCCTAAGGAGTGTGAAGTGCCTCAGAAGGGCTCCCTAAGCAGGGGAGTAAAATGTTTACACTTAGAATCATCATAGTGCCCACTGTGCAGGGTTTGGACTGGAGGGACATAAGGTGGGAAGCAGCGAGCTTAGTTAGGAAGTTATGAAATAATCCAGGTAAGATTAGGCAGGGCCCTGAACTGAAGTAGTGGCACTGGGAGTAAAGAGGATGGGGACAAGTGTAAGAACTCTTAGAAATGTTACTGAAATCCACGGGACTCAGTGACTAATGGACCCACAGGAATAAGGAAGACACAAGAGTCTTCCAAAGCACCCAAGTGTACCAATGCAGTGCTGGGTGGATGCTGGCGTTGTCAGAGGGGCTACAAGAGAAGTAGGTCTGGAAAGAAGTCCAGCTTGTGGGACCCCGAGCATGGATTCGTATAAGCTGAGACGTGGAGTATAAAATTTCCTGTGAACACTCAGAAGTCTCCCTTGTATAGATGCAGTAATTTGCCACAGCCAGTTGGGGTAGCTGTGTGGGGTTGCCTTGGGTTCACCCCGTGTCTCTGTCATCTGGGGCTTTAGGTGTCCTGCTTTCCAAATGCCAAAAGATGAGAATGAGCATTAAGGCTCCAGGCCGGCACTGGGAGGCAGTGCTTGCTAACCCCTGCGCTACCCAGCTCCACACCCACAGGCCTAGAAAAGCAAGAGACGGTCCTCTCTAGTATCCTAACAGCTCAACACCCAAGCCCATTCAGCACAGAGTGACCAGCAAGAGAGATGTGCGTTTTGTGTCGGCCCAAGTTAGAGCTTAGAGTCTTGTCTCTCGGGCAGGCCTGAGGGCGTTCTCCCCACCCAAAGTTGTTGGGGTTCTCCTTCCAGGCTTCTGCTCCAGCAAAGCTTACCAGAAGTCTCCACAGTAAGCAGCTGGCCCTTGGGGAACTTATTTTAGCTACTGAAGGAGGAGATGGGAAGGCAAGGGGTCCAGCCAGGTGGGATTCACTTCTGTTCAAGTCGGGTCTACTGGGCAGAGCTAGGCAAATAGCCCCAGCAGAGGATTTGGGACCTGACTTTTTCTGAATTCCCACAGCCCTTCCTGAGGGCCTGGAGAGGAGTCTGGAAAGAATGCAGGAATTCTGCAGGGTATCCAGAATCCACTTTCATTTTGGCTTCTAGTTAAGAGCTGGGCTCTGGAATTAGGCTCTGGAGTTCAAATTTTAGCTTTTCAATGTATTAGCAAAGTGAAGTATCAGACAAGCTACTTAACTTCTTTAAGTTGTAATTTCCCACCCCAACCCCTCTATAAAGTGGGAATAATGAAAACATTATTACCTGACCTCATAGGGGATTCACTGGGAGGATCATAAGATCATGCTTGTGAACCTCCAAGTACAATGCTCGGCATATAGTAGGAAACCAATAAATGTTAGTTTTATTACTACACTAACTTAGGGCAACTAACCCCCAACCCAGGTGTTAGCTGCTCAGATGCAAAATAATGACTAAAACAATGGACTGCTAATGAACCTCGCAGCTCTGACATGCTGTAATTCCATGTACACTAGGCATAGAACCATCTCGGTGGTGGTGATGGTGGGATGGTGGCGGTGCGCATGTATGTAGCTATATGTGTATTTTGGGGAAGAGGTAATAAAGACAGTTGGGTAGGGGTAAATTGCGATTCTTGAGCTTCTAGAGTATGTCTGACATGGGCTAGGTGTTTTACATGCATTGGTTTATATAATCCTTTGCTATTAAGTTGAACAACTGGAGAAATAAGTAATAGCATCCTTATCTTAAAGATGAAGAAACTCAAGTTCAGAAAGTTTAATTCGCTGGCCCTAAGTCGCAGAGTTAGTGCCAGAGCTAGGGTTAGGTCTGTAACTCTTTCCACTACTTAGAGGCTATGAGGGAATTGATGCAAGCACACAAAAGTTGTCATTTAAAGTGAGTAAAATCCACATTTTAGTACTAAAAGAATTCAAAAGGAGGAAGAGGACAAATTCAGACAAGGAAACCCAGAAAGTCAGCATGGAGGAGATGGCAGTTAGCAGGGGCTTTCAATTGGCAGAAATGATGGCTAATAAACAAGCCCATCCTGGGGGAAGATGAACAGCATAGGCAAAGGCCAAGCTTGTGACACTGTAAGGCACATGCAGGGAGCAGTTAGGAGCCCCTAAGTGGCTAGTGGTGTGTTTTAGAGAAGTGGGAGAAAGCTGGAGAAATTGGGATCGGGCTGTGGAGGCCCTAAGGGCAAGCCAAGTATAGGGAAGTCTGGAGGAGGGGAAGAAGGAGACAGCATTAGCAGGTGGGAAAAGCTAAGAGGCTGGCCCCTGGCCAGAACTTGCAGGGGAGGGGTTAGCAGCAGCTCCTACCAGGAGGGACAGAACCTGAGACTCACAGCTGATGGACACACTGAACCGGCTCCCTCCAACCTCAGAGACAGGACCCCAGGCTGATGATGAGGAAGGAGCCCACTGGAGAACGGGCCTTGTGCCTTTTACTCCACAGCTGGTACTAACTAACACTCCAATATAAGCATTTAAACTGTGAATGAAAGTAAGAGATCTGGATTCAGGCTTAGGATCTGCCATTTACCTGCTGAGTGATTTTGGGCCCTCAGTTTCTCCTGTCCTAAAGTAGATTTCAAGACTTCTTGGCCTAAGTCACAACCGGGCTATTGTTGTTGCAAAAAAAAATGTGTTATAGCTTGGTGCTACAGCTCAGTTGTGACAGCAACCTGCATCTCAGTGAGAAACAAAGCAGCACTCAGAGAGCTCTGGACCCCATCCTGCAGGTTTATGTAGGCTTTTATAGGCTGCTAGTTTACACTTTGCAACATCATATGCAAATAAGGTATAACAAAATTTGACTAATTAGGAACAAGCTTTGTAGAAATGGAGTGAAGGAAATAACCAATCAGGAGTGAGCTCAAAGAATCAATAGAATTTTAGGGGTAAGTAAGCCATTTCAGAGGCAAAAAGTGAGATAGAGCCTCTGGGCCAGGGAACTGGGTGGAGCTGGCAGGAGAGTAGTGGCCAAGCCTGGGGGTCCTGCCAGTCTTTTTATGGGGCTTCCCACCTCATTGTGTGGGTCCATTGAGGAAATAGATGTGAAGAGGGGTCCTAAATCAGAAAGCTCTCCACGTGTGGGCGGGCTTTCTCCCTCCCTGGACTGGGAGGTGCTCAAGTCCAGGACCAGGCCTTCATCCTGGAATTGCCTCCCCTGGCATAGCTCCCAGCACAGAGTGGGTGCTACCTCTCTGTGGATGTGAATCACACTGTCCTGTGCCCTCTCAGGAGTCCCCCAGACACTGGCTTTTCAAGGGACTAAGAACTTCCCTCTGACTGACCCAGTTCTATTGGACAGAACCTTTGCCCTGGCAAACGACAGATGGAACCATGATATTGGGCTAAACCCAATATCATAAACACAATGGAGTTGGGCCTGGCTTTCAGCGGGTGGGCGGGAAAGAATGGAAATGCAGTCTGCACCAGAGAGATCAGACCCAGTGGTTTCCAAGTAAATCCCCGGCGTGCTCACTTGCACACAGATATGCTTGGAATGGATGTTGAAATCTTAATATAGACTGCCCACATGCCTGTTCCCAAATGCTGTCAGCAAAACGCTGTCTCTGCCTCCCTCCCAGAGTATATTTTGGGAGCTTGGGACAAGGGCACCATCTGGGCTCCCATGTCGTACAGTGAGAGCAATTCAGCTTTCCCTTCCTCTGTCTCCTTTTCCCCACTATCAGCTCAGACCCACCCCTCAGTAACAAGATCAAAGGACCTTTCTGTAAAATAAAATCCACTGGGAAAGAATGGAACTAGCTGCAACCTGCAAAGAACTGGCATTGAATGACAATTAGACCACACACCTGGAAGGGTATTGCCACCCAAGGTCATTTTCACTTGACCCCTGAGACTCTCATGAAGAGGTAGAGCACAGATATGTATCACAAGAACGTCATCATTACTCCCAGTTTGATAGGGAAACTGATTTTCCCAGCCATAACCCTCAGTCTGGGCAGTACCACCCATCCACACCCCACCCCCCACCTCCCCATCCAGCACTGCAGATATTTGTACTGGAGAGGTGATTTGAAAACCTCTGGGGAGCTTTTACAATTGTCACTGTGATTGGGGGAGGGGGTGACTACAAGCAATTAGTGGGAGGGGAATAAAGATTCAAAAGGCCCTGCAGTGCATGGGACAGTCACATGCAGTAAAGACTTGTCCAGACCCAGCTGTCCACAGCAACCTGGACAGCTAAATAAAACACAGCCTGGACAGCAGAGGCGGGGCTGCATTCTAAGCCTATATTAAGGTGGCAGGAAGCCCATTTCATCAGTATCACCACAGCCGCCTCCTTCTTCAGTGTGGTGTGTCTTTGTGGCTCCCTTTCTCCTGCGTGGCACATAAGTCCCCCCAAAACAGACCCCAGTGGTCCTCTGCCATTTGGCTTCATTTTAAATGGTAATCATAGGTCAGAACCAATGTGGCTGTCCCTGGGCCATTCAAATGAGTTCCTGAATTATTGTTTTTGTACTTTTCCACAGAAGGATTAGGGCTTTCTTGGTAATTTTTGCCATTTACTTTCTAATAATTGGACGACCTTTGGAACAAGCCAATACTTTTCTGTATTTGCCAAAAGTTGTTTTGTACTCGTTACTCATCTTTTATAATCTTCCTGAATGTTTTTCCTGATTTTTCAAGACTTATTTGGAGATCTTCCATTTCCTGTAATCTGGATTGATATGTTGTTTTCTTAACTCTCTTTTTTTTTTTAAAGAAAAGAAATCACTAAATAATTTGCAGTGCCTTTTATGACTAAAATGTTTAGGCAAATATTCAAATTACTTTTAACCTATAAAGCATCATGGCATGCTGGGTGTTACTGAATTTAGGTGAGCTGATTCCAGGATTTGGAATGCTTGGCTCACTGAGGACCTGGGCAGATTCTGCAAGGGCGAGAATAGACTTTACTCTATAGTCTTTGGCTGAGTGATCTGTGCTAAAAGCAAATCTGATACTATCCCTGCCCCTCTACACACACTCTCTCTTTCATCTTAAAACTTTTCACTGATTTCCATTGTTTTTAGGATAAAGGCAAAATTCTTACCAGGGTCTCCAAGACTAGGCACGGTCTGGTCCCTACCTTTCACTCTTAGGTCATCCTACCTTCATCCCCCAGTGAGGCTCCAGCCTGTACTTTTTACACATGCCTGCATTATGCCACAGGGCCTTTGCACATGTGCTTCCTTCTGCCTTTAAGATCTTCCCTCTTTTTATCACCTCATGCCCAGCATAGTGCCAGGTATATAGGAGACACAAATAAGTGTTTGTTGAAAGAATAAATGAATGAAGGCTTGGGAGTCAATTCTCAGGTTTGGGATATTTTGTTTCATTTGGGTTTGATTTGATTGGGCCTAAACACTATCAGTTGGAGAAACCAGAGGTTACAAACTGGCAGCCAGGAGGCCCAGAGACTTTTCCTAACCTGCACACATGTGTTCTTTGGCCACAGTCCCTACCTAGCACCCTTCTCTTCTCTGTGCAAACTGCCTGGCCCTAGAGTCTCTCCTCTTGCAACCCTAGCCTTAAACATGCTGTCTACTGGAAATTCCATTTAAATATTTGGCTTCAATGAATTGAATGTCATTTAAGTGACTTTGATAGAAAGCTCAGGAGACAACGGCCTATACCTCCCACCAATGTGCGTTCATTTTTTTTGAAAAACAATCACCAAACTCTAACCTTGAAATCTCCATGTTTTCCAGATAAAGATCTAAAATCCAAAGGAAAGCAGGACTCACCCAGTGGGTGGCAGAGCTGTCCTTTAAAGCCCAGTCTCCTGACAGCTGGCTCAGGACTCTTTCCATTCCTCGTCCCCAGAGTCAGTCCACTCTGGATGGTGTTTACGTCCTTTAATGGCTTTGAAAGTGTGTATTTCTAGTTATTACATACCACGCTTTATGCAATTAATGTGTACAAAATCAAGCCTAGTTTCCTGAACGTTTTATCCAAATTGCTCTACAGCTTAATTTACCAAAGGAAAGAAAACCCTCCTCTCTTGCCTAATAGATGTTGTATTTCTATTTCTGTTAATATGACAGTTAGGAGAGTACTCGTTGAAAGTGACACTTCTGCATTAACACCAACCGAATACGGGGGCTTCGGCAAGTGGTTTGTGAGGATTTAATGCTTTTCTGCCTCTGTGATGGGTGTTTATGGCCTCTGCAGAAATCAGATGTGACAATAATATCTCATAAAAGTCTTGATAGAGTCATTTGTTTAAAGAGTTGAAATCTAAGAAAAATGAGGGCTGTCACTTTTTTTGGTTCAGTGGTTGCTTTGCTCTGGTATGAGACCCTGGAGTGACAGGGTCTGCCTCTGTAATTTGCTTAATTTAACCTCTGTTTTTGCCCCCAGAAGACTCTCACTATTCCTCAGATAAATTATTTTCCCTTTCTTCTAAAGAGATCATCCAAGTAGCCTCCCAATCCTCACCCTTGCTACTTCGATCAGGGTACCTGTAGGAATTATTTATTGATGTCCTAAAAAGATTGAGTATTGAGTACTTCAATTTTCAAGGAAAAAGAAAAAGAAAAAATACATTTTATTTCACATATGTTACATTACATTTGATAAAGTGTGATGGATTTTCATACATGCATTAATTCATTCAAGTATTTAAGTACTTGAATATGCCAAGCACTGGGCTACATCCTAAAAATAAAACCTAAGTATATCCTGTCCCTCAAAATCCAGGCTTTCAAATCCTTCCCCCAAAGCCTAAAAGATATAAGCTGTTAACCTCACGTTACAGATCTGGAAACTGAGAAAGATGTTAGGTGATAACCTGAGGTCACAATACAAGAAAGGAACAGAGCTTTGACTCAGTATTTGACCTTGAGACTCAATCCAGTACCATACAGGAGAGTTCAGTTTCTACTGTTTCTCTATAATTTGAATTTAGCTAATTCCAGGACTACTGAAGTACAGCTTTAAGAAAGGCTTTCTCAGTCAAACCTTTGGCTGTGTCTACTGCAAGCACCTAGTAAGGTGCTTATCACCCCTGAAGAGTTGATAAATCAGAGTTCTCTTCAGTTCAGTTATATCTAAACTAGTGAGGCCATAGACATTTACAAATAATTATGAGGATGAAAAACTTACATTGTGGTCCCTTGAAATATCATTCGCGTTGCATGCTGAGTTCCATGTTGCACTGTGAGTATCAGCCCTTAGTGACTTAGTGATGGTGAAGGAGGCTCTCAGAGTCTGTCTCAACCTCCCATGGACATGCTTTGACCCAGATTATCACGTGATCATTTGGAGGCTGCTTTCTTTGCTCATTCCCAGAGAGCAGACCTCAGGCAAAGACACACAGCATCAGATCGGGTTGAAGCATTGAATCCTTTTGTTTTGTTTTGTTTTAAGTACTGTTCAAAGCTGAAGTCGTTGTAACCAGGTCAATAAAACTGAAGTTACTTACTAATAGATTTTACTGTGTCTAAGAGATACAAGAACCAGCCACCACTTCAGTTAAGCCAGAAGAGCCAACTGTGAAAGCTTTGTTCTTCAGCTGACATGAGAAGTAATTCCACTAAGACTGGTGTTAACTTGGTATAGATGGGGCTTAAGTATAAGTAGTTCCTATTGAGATGTTCGTGGTTCTTTTTTTTTTCTACGTTCAACTAAATTGCATTAGAAGATTTTTTCCAATATTAACTTACTCTTGATGCTTGACATGAGCCTTACTTGATCATAATAAATAATAAAATAAAAATATAAGATAAAATATAAAAATTTATTAAAGAATTTTAACATAATACTGTTTTCCATTAGCTAATATTCATTTAGCCTTCTTGAATATACGATTATAAGTGACATTAGCCCATCTGCCCTTTAAAAGTCTTTGGAACGTACTTGTAAATTTAAGTTGAGGCTTTTTTGTGCGTTGAAGTTTTTGTGGGTAGTAGAAGTAGGAAAAATCATTATTCCCTTAATCAGAGGAACTATATAGCATTACATCTCTACAATAAATGAGGACAAAGTAAGCCTTTATTAATACTATTTATGTGGACTGTGAGTTTACTTAGTAAATTTAACAAAAATGACCTGAACATACTAGAATAGTGGTTGTCACCCAGGGGACATGCTCTTCCCCTGGGAGGATCATAAAGCTGAGAGAGATAGTTGGAGACAATGTGTTCAGTATATCTACTATTTTCATAATATGACTACAGAAAAAAAAAAAACTCTTCTGGATAAATGACAGAATCTTCTAGATAGATGATGATAAGACAAAATAAGATACAAAAGTTAATAACATATGACGGACTCTGTCTTCAAGAACTGTGGCCTACAAGTGTCAATGGCTTGGCTCTGCTGTTTTATGGAAACTAACAAGTCACTTTACTATCCTGGGCCTCTCATTTCCCTTGTTTGAGCCCCAGCAGTCAGACATTTCTGATAGTGGTAATCACAACTCCCATTTGATGAATGCTTGCTTTGTGTCTAAAGCCTGCTTTATCTCATTTATGCACTTTAGCTCATTTACATGTTTTGACTCATTTAATCATCCCAACAACTCGTTGAGGGGTTAGGTTGTAATCAGATTTTTTGCATGGGAAAAAAGTGAGGCTCAAAAAGACTAAATAACCTAGAACTTGAACCCAGAGCATTTGACTCCAGAGCCAATAAATGATCTTCATTCATGCCCTTTGCTATGATGCATTTAAGGTAATGGGGGTATAGGTGGGAAGTAGGTGACTGCAGAGAAAAAGAGGATGGGAGTAATGAAGTCGGGGTTGCAGGATGCCAGTGAGTCAGAGCATTAATTAAAATCAGCTGGAGTTCAAAAAGCACCTGCAGACCTCACCTTTAAATCCTGATGGGAAGCAACCATCCCTTGTTAAGTCTCTTCCTGGAGGATCTGGACCTCACTACAGAAGGTACATCCTGCTCTGGCTCGCAGCAGCTTCTTTCATGAGAAGTGGAAGGGATATAGATGCTTCGGGAAAAGGATTGTAGGAGGAAAGATTGTCTTCTAGAAACAGTTATTTCAGAACATTTTGAGGAAAATAAAAAGCATCAGGAAACAGCCTAACTCAGTGGTTCATTTTTTTTTTTACTGAAGTATAGTCAGTTACAATGTGTCAATTTCTGGTGTACAGCCTAATGTCCCAGTCATGCATATATATACATATATTCATTTTCATATTCTTTTTCATTAAAGGTTGTTATAAGATATTGAATATAGTTCCCGGTGCTATGCAGAAGAAATTTGTTTTTTTTTTATCTGTTTTTATATATAGTGGTTATCATTTGCAAATCTCAAACTCCCAAATGTATCCCTTCCCACCCACTTACCCCCAGTAACCATAGGATTGTTTACTGTGTCTGCAAATCTGTTTCTGTTTTGTAGATGAGTTCATTAGTGTTCTTTTTCTTTTTTTTCTTTAGATTCCACATATAAGTGATATCATATGGTAGTTTTCTTTCTCTTTCTGGCTTACTTCACTTTGAATGATGATCTCCAGGTCCATCCATGTTGCTGCAAATAGCATCCTTTTATTTTTTATCACTGAGAAATACACCATTGTATAAATATACCACAACTTCTTTATCCAGTGATCTGCTAATGGACATTTAGGTTGTTTCCATGTCTTGGCTGTTGTATATAGTGCTGCTATGAAAATTGGGGTGCATGTATCCTTTCGAATTAGAGTTGCCTCTGGATATACGTCCAGAAGTGGGATTGTTGAATCATATGGTAACTCTACTTTCAGTTTTTTGAGGAATCTCCATACCGTTTCCCATAATGGCTGCACCAAACTACACTCCCATCAGCAGTGTAGGAGGGTTCCCCTTTCTCAACCCCTCTCCAGCATTTATCATTTGTGGACTTCTCAGTGGTTCTTGAGAAGGGTATGAGAAGGGTCTGAGAACTCTCTAGAAGATTCTTGATATGCAGTTTGGTGACAACAAATTTCAAATTCAGAAACCAACAATAAGGAAAGTATATCCAACCTTTGCATCATGGAAAGAAAAAAAAGGAGCAGTTGATGACTACCTTTTATATGTGTGGTACTTTGTACGTGTCACCTCATTCATTGTGCTTGTTTGATTATACCCTGCCTAGCTCCTGAAAGACTGTGTAGTAAATTATCATTTCATTCTCATGACAGTCCTTAGATGACTCCCTTAGATGTTACAGATGAAGAAACTACAGCACAGAGGAGCTAAGCCTCTAACCTGAGGTTATTGGACAGAAGAAGAGGCTCTAAACATTGCCTTTCCAATGTCATCCTGCACCTAAACATATCACTCTACACTTGTGCACACTGTACAACTTCTGTGAAAAGTGCCATGCTTTAAAAATCCAAGTTTTCTTATCTTCTGGAGGGGAAAATACCATATTTCACCATGGTTTTATAGGTTGCTGTGATAGCTGGGTCACATTTGGAGGTTTTTAGTCAACAAAACTAGAGGCACTTCTTTTTATTTTTACCTAAATTGTGTTCCAAGTCTTAAAATGCAGGAAGCCACCAGTCATCAGACAGACCAGTGATAATTGTCAAACCTGAGGGTGAGAATGTGGCAGTTGCTAAATTTCAAACTGTGTTCTTCTCTGCAGACTGTGTGTGCTCTTACACTGAAAGAAACTTGCTAATGACTGTCTATAAATAAGTTCTAGCTTATAATTGTTGTTCTAGCAACAGCTGCTGAAATGTGATATAAATATATCTCAAATATAAAACACCTTTCCTTTCTTGTGGAAAGAAAATGTTATACACTTGAAAGAAAATGTTGTACACTTGAAAGGAAAAGTACATTGGCTGGGTGACCTCAGAAGAGTTGCTTAACCTCTCTGTGCCTTTGTTAGAGCCTTTGCCTATTTTAGGAACAAATGGGGTAATATGGGTGAGCTCCTCAAGGATATGGAATATATAGTGTTTATCTCTGGACTCCTGAGGTCTATCATAGGATGGGTGCTTGGGACTTGTGCACTTACTGGAATTAAATTCACTTGAGTTAAATATGCCTTGAAAGGCTTAAAGGGCTATAGAAATATGGAATAGTAATCATCATCATTTAAAAGGAAGGGAGGGGTTAATATGTATTTTTAATGTATGTTTTAATATGTATATTCTTCCTATTTTTGTAGACTACTTCCTGGAAAATGTATGCCCCTAAAGTTTTTTTATTCATCTCTCAAATATAAACTATCCAAGCTGGCCAGATACAGCCTGCCACCTGCTTTTGTAAATAAAGTTTTGTTGGACACAGCCATGACCATTCTTTTATATCGTCTATGGCTGCTTTCATATAAAAGCAGAAATGAGTAGCTGTGATGGAGACCATGTAGTTAATATGACGATATTTATTAAATGACTCTTTACAGAGAAAGTCCCCCGCCGTCTGAATCATAGTATGAGCCACTGTGGATGCATTTCTCTTTAAAAGCTCTCACCTCATCCGGTGCCGGGAACACAGCAGGCACTCCATACATGTCCAGATGGGACAAGATATGTTGGGAAATGAGCCAGCTTGTGAATAGGTAGCATTTCAAGTGAGGATCCAGAAGTGGGGGCTGCACACACCTAACCCTCGATTCTGCAGGAGCTGCTGGTCTATAGTTTATATGATAATTATAGGATAACAACAACAAGAGTAGCTAATTATTGAGTGCTTACGAGCCACGCCCTGGGCCAAATGCTTTATGCATTCTGTCTCATAAAATCACCACAGCTCTATGAAGTAGTTAGTATTATTACCCCTGTTTTTACTTTTTTAGTTCTTTTACTGAAGTATCGTTGCTGTACCATATTATATGTTACAGGCGTACAATTTTTAAAGATTATACTCCATTTATAGATACAAAATATTGGCTGTATTCCCCGTGTTGTGCAATACATCCTTTTAGCTTATTTTATACCTAATAGTGTGTACCTCTTACTCCCTTACTCCTATGTTGTCCCTCCCCTTCCCTCTCCCCACTGGTAACCACGAGTTTGTTCTCTAGATCTGTGGGTCACCAGTTTGCTGTGTTTTTTAGATTCCACGTGTGATATCATACAGTGTCTTTCTCTGTCTGACTTATTTCACTTAACATAATGCCCTCCAAGTCCATCCATGTTGCTACAAATGGCAAGATTTCATTCTTTTTTTATGGCTGAGTAGTGTTCCATTGTGTGTGTGTGTATACCACATCTTCTTTATCCAGTTATATCTTGATGGACACTTAGGTTGCTTCCATATCTTAGGTTGCTTCCATATCTTGGCAATTGTAAATAAAGCTGCTATGAATATTAGGTTGCATGTATCTTTTCAAGTTAGTGTTTTTGGTTTTTTCAGATGTATACCCAGGAGCAGAATTGCTGGGTCATATGGTAGTTCTATTTTTAGCTTTTTGAGAAACCTCCATAGTTTTCCACAGTGGCTGCATCAGTTTACATTCCCATCAAGAGTGTATGAAGGTTCCCTCTTCTTCCTGTCCTCGCCAGCGTTTGTTATTTGTGTTCTTTTTGATAATCGCTATTCTGACAGGCGTGAGCTGATATCTCATCATGGTCTTGGTGCGCATTTTCTTGATGGCTGGTAGTGCTGAGTATCTTTTCATGTGCCTGTTGGCCATCTGCATTATCCCTGTTTTTAAATGAGAAGCTTGCCTAACCCATGGGTACCCACTGACAAGGCCAGGCTTTGCAATCCACATACCCCAATGTGATATTTAGTTTCTGGGTTCCCACTAGAGCTATCCTGTAGGATTCCAGGCTGTTTCTTTACCAGCTCAGCCAAGCTTGCTCTGCCTACCCCTTAGGACATACTTTTTGTTACATTGTTGCTAGCCTGCATGGCTTTATTCATTCATTCAACAATTATTTCTACCTTCCTACTGCTCATATGTGCCAGGTACTGAGTATTGGGGACCTCACAAGGACTAATCAGATACAGTCCTTGCCTGGATGAAGCTTAAGGTCTAGTGAAAGTGATGGGCATTAATCAATCACACGATAGATATTTAAATAAAACTGTGATGTGTGTCTCAAAGGGGAAATGCACAGAGTGTCATGAGAAGGGGTTAAGGCAACCTCTCTCAAGAGGTGACCCTTGAGATGAGAACTGAAGTTGTTCAGAAAGAGGACTCAGGCACAGAGGGGAGGGAAGCGTGTTCTAAGCAGAAGGACAGTGTGTGCACAGGCTCTAGGGAAGGAGGAAGAATGATGTGTAAGGGAAACTGAAAGAAGGTCACTGTGGCCAGAGCACATCGAACAAGGAGCCGTGGTTGGAAAAGTCAAGGGCCGTGCAAGGCCTGTGCTCAGTTTGGGGTCTTTGTCTTAAAAGCAATGACAAGCCACTGAGGTGTTTGGGCTAATCAGAGTGGCGGTGTTATCCCCCAAATGCTGTGTGTGGTCCTCCAAACAAGGCTGCTCTTTCCTGAGTTCACTAAAGGGGCTTCTGCTAATGGAGCAACACACTGAGAAAGACAAACTAAGGCATATACGTTGGGGCTGGAAACACACCTGGTCGCTCTGTTGAGGTGTGAGGGGTGAGCAAGCCACAGCCTGGCACACCGTGTGAATCACCTCGTTGCTCAAAGTGAAACTTGGTTTGAGACCTTTACACCTGAGGCTGCTCCCAGCCTAACCAATGACAAGGACAGCTTGCTGTCCTCCTGGAAGCCTGCTTGCAGCAGGTCTGCTCATTTAGTAAGAATAAGTACTTATCAATAGCGTGAAGGCTGAGTTACTTGTCACCAAAGGCCAATGTTTGTCCGGCTCCTTACTTCAGTTAGGGGCAGAGAATTCTAGGACATAAGCGTAATTTTCCACCACCTTAGAATGGAATCCAGACCCCCTAGCTGGCCTGGCAGGCTCTCCACTTCCTGGTCCTGCCGCCCTGCTCAATTTTTCCTCATATTGCTCTCCCTCACTGAGTAGTTGCTCAGTAAACATTTGTTGAACAAATGGATGTATGAATGCCCACATAACCTTGGACAAGACATAGTCTCTCTCTGGTCAAAATTTTTTTTAAAAGTGAGTTCACATGGGTTTTTTCTAAGGCTCCTTTCAGGCCTAAGGCTCCATGAGATGCAGAATTGGCAGTCATTCAGCAAACACTTGTCAACATGTCCTCTAAGCCAAGATCCATGACAGGCACTGGAGATATCCCTGCCCTTGATATTCTATTCAAAAGTAGGGACAGACATAAAGAGAATAGTTTCAAAGTATCATGGCTCATGAATATGAACTCTCTAGTCATAGGAACCACACACAATCCCAACTCCACCACTTTCTTAAGCAAATAATCTCTCAGTGACTCAGTGCCCCCATGAGTCAAATGGAGATGATGGCGCTAACTAACGGAATTTTGTGAGATTTAAATAAGGTGATGTCACTGCTGGCATTGTCTCTGGCACAAACCAGTGCTCAACAAATATTGGTTATGGTCGTCAACAAATGTTGGTTATGGTCGTCAACAAATGATGACAATGACTGACATCAACACAGCATTCAGTGCTCGCGTGTCTGTACCAGTTGTCAGTGGCTTGCGTCTGTTGTGATTACTCAGGACTCATGCCACCCTGGGTGTAAGCTGTTTTGAGCTTGCCTGCTGGATGAAAGCGCCCTGGGAACAGAGGGGAGCTGTACTTGATGCTTAATGTCAGTGGTTCATGGAAGGTGTTCTGGGGAATATGAGGCCAAAGCTAAGCTGTAAGGTAAAGAAGGGCAGACAAAGCCTCCCCTGTCTCCTCTTTGCCCTCTAACAGTGACCAGAGGGATTGTTCAAAAATGCACATTGGAAAAAATAAACAAAAAAGAAAAACCCAAGGCACAGCAGAGCAATTGATTTCTTCCTTAAAACCAGTGACTGTGTGTTGCACTTGGAATAAAATCAAAGCTCCTCACTGGTCTACATAAGCCCTGCATAAGAGCCCTGCATAAGCTGGTCCCATCTTGAGCCACCTTCACCCTTCCCAACCACACTCAGCTGTGTATCCCTACCTCAGGCCCTTTGCACTGGCTGTGCTCTCTGCCAGCAATGCACTTCCCTCCAATCTTCTCATACCTGGCTCCTCTTCAGCATCAGAACTCAGCTCCAATGTCACCTCTGTAGAGAGACCTTCACCAGCCACACTATCTGACATTGTCCCCACTCCTGAATGCCACTCCCAATTTTTCCCCACTGCCATTCACTTTGCAAGCCAAAACCTTGCTTGGTTTCCCTCAAAGCTCTTACCACCATCTGAAATTAGCTCTAGAAGGACAAGAACTTTACCAGTCTCATTCCAGCAGGCCTCGGCACATAGTTGGCCCTCAAAGATATTTTGAATGGACAAATTCCACATCTTTGTAAAAGGCTGAGGTGAGGCAGCATGTTCTGGGAAGTTAGTGCGAAACAATGAAGAGTCACATCAGATCACAGAGAACTTGGATAGAGAGAATGCTCTGGGTCACAGTATCTACCTTGTCTGAGCATCGTGAAAAGTCCAACAGTATCTTATTTCTTTGTCTAAGATAGCCATTTCTCCATCTTGTATTTCCAGAAAGCTTCTCTAGGAGGACACCTGTGTAAATTAATAAAAAGTCAAGATTATAAAATGATTTCCAGTAATCCAGGTTTAGCTCTCTCATGTGGTAATTTCAATGAGGCTAGCAGAAGCCCTTGAGGGTCTCTTTAATGAATAGCTAAACTTGATGTTTAATTAGCATGTCATCACTGGCCCCCAAAGAGGCTCAAACTATAGCTTAGTGCTCATCCAAATTATTCAAAAGTCTGACTTTGTAGGGTTTGGGTTTTTAAATATTACACATAAATGGCAAGAAGTTATCCACAGGCACCACAATCAGAACCCACTTGCCAATCTTATACTCTCTTCCTAGCAGGTTATGATTTGCACACAGCTGCTCCTCAATCCCAAATTAATAGCAAGACAAGCAGCAGACCCCCCCACACCCACATGCATGATGTGTGTGGTTAGTGTGTTGGATTGGTGCCACAGTGCCCGTCTGGGGGAGAACAAGTCAACAGCTGGAGGGACTGTAACTGCCACTGAAAAGGACCTGGGAGGCAGGTGAAAGGGAAGCGGTGTTTTTCACAGTTAAGCCCTGCTGTTGATGCATGAACCCCCCTCTTGCTTTTGATCCCAAAATTGTGTATTGACAGGTAGGAACAAGAAGCCTGGACCTTGCCAAGCTGCTTCCTGTGGTCTTCCGGTAGTCCTGACGGGTCTGAGGCCGGGGGGATCACTTGGTCCCCACTAGTCACACACATGCAAATCCTACAAATGGCAAAGTCCTGTGGAACAGTCTCTGCCTTAACAGCCTCCATCTGAAATTAAATCCTCCCTTCCCCCAGTTTCTCCTTGCTCCAATCTCCCTCTTACAGCCCATTCTCATTATCTTATCTCCTGTTCAAAACCCTTCCATGGCTCCTCTTCTAGGTCTCCTATGAACTGAACTCAGCCCCTCTTCCAACATCCATAATGCATGTGCCCCTAGACTCAGCCAAAGTGGACCAGAGGACAGTTCAGCCAGACAAACTAGGGCCCTGCTAACCAGCCAGCAGTGTCTGCAAAACCGGTACTTCTCAACTACTAATAACGTACGTTCCAACCACTGGAAATTGGTTAAAATGAAGATCTTAATTCAGGAGGTCTTGAGCAGGATTCAAGATTCTGCATTTCTCTATCAAGTTCCCAGATCCTGTGGCTGTTGCTGGTCCCCGCGCTGCATGTTGAGCAGCAAAGTACTGTGTCGCCTTTTTAATGTCTAATGTCTATGTGAGGGGTGAATGCTGCATTCAAAACAGCTTTATTATGTTAACTCTATAAAGTCATCATTTTTGTAGATCAGAAAGTCAATTTCATTTGGTTCAACCTGATCTCAGAATCCTAGGCAACATACGTTGGAGCGAGGAGGAGGCAAGACACTTCAGATCAAAATTCTAAACATGTTAAGCTTGCATCAGAGCACAGGCTCTCCCCCCATGCTTGCCAGCCTCTCTCTCACAGCGCCCGGTCCCTCTGGAATCCCACCCAGTGGAGCACCCGAGAGACATCTTCCTGCCTTTTCCAGTCTTACAAGTTGGAGAGGGGAATCACTCCATGGGATTGCCTTCCACCTCCCTGCTCTCCAAGGCCTAGTTCTCAGAACATGCTGAAATGTCAAGGCCTGCTTCAGCACTAGCACGTCCCCAGGTGGCTTTGCAAGTCACCTGATTGGAAGATCTTAGCAGATGGCAGGACGTGTTTTGGTTCTCATCAAGAAGCTTACTCAACTCAGAAAGGAGGTGTGGCAGGTGCCCCCATAGCTCCTGGTTCTCCACCTGCAGAAAGTCCTGGCTGCGTGGGCAGGAAGCAGGCAGACGAGATTGCTGAGCAGAGGCCCGATCAGCCTGCCGGGCCTGAGTCCTGCACAGGCAGAGCTAACTCACTAGCCTCTGCCTATCACTGGCTTTTTGATGGCAGAGTAGCTGCTGCATTAAACCGTCTGCCAGCACTGGAAAAACTCACAAGACGTGAAGAAGCAACAAACAAATAGGATATTTCAAGAGCAGCAACAACAAGTTCTCCCTCCATGAGCCGTGCTACTGACTCAAGATGTTCAGGATATTCTCAGACTCAGGGCACCACCCACCTGAGTGGACACTGATGGGATGCTGATGCTCATGGATAATGTCGCCCTGGTTCTCCACGCCAGCTCCTCTCTAGCTGGAGAGCTTTAAACAAGTACCAGTACCTTGTTCCCACCCCCAAATCAATCAAATCAGAATTTAGGGGGTGGAGGGTCAGGCATAGGTGGGTTTTCTAAGTACCCAGGTGAACTGGATGCACAGCAAAGGTTGAAATTCACTGTGTTAGAGATGTTTTTTTCAAAGATCAAGGAAAAGTACCTTTATTTGATCATTGACTTTCTCAGCTTCTAAAAACTTCACCTCCTTTTTAAATTCAATACAGGATGTTGGTAATAATGAATACTCTTTATACTTTCAGAGTCATAAATCACTTTTACATCCACTATCTTATTAGATTCTCAAATCAGCCTGTGGAAAATGCTAATACCATTATAGAAAGATATATGCTGGGCTTGCTGTAACATTGTTTACAAGAGACAAAAAAAATGCAAACAACCTAAAAACTAGTGAGAGGGCATTCATGCATTGGAGAATTCTATGGCCATTAGAAAGACTTAGGTAAGTAGGTCTGCACACATTGACTTAGAAAGATAGCTGTAAACCATTTTTAAGTTAAAAAAGTTAAGTTCAAAATTATGATGATTCCATTTTTTTTATTTTTGACTTTTTAACAACTTTTTTGAAATATCTTTGATATATAAAGGTTATATATATTTTAGATGTACAATTTGATGTTTTGATATATGTACACATTGTGAAAAGCTCACCACAACCAAACTAAATAACATATTCTTCACCCCTGCATAGTTACTATTGTATGTGTGTGTGTGTTAAGAAGATTTAATTTAGGACCTGCATTTTTAACAAATTTCAAATATACAATACAATCTTGTTAATTATCATCACCGTGCCCATTTTTTAATCAAGATATTTGGTTTTTTGCTATTGAGTTATATGAGTTCCTTATATATTTTGGATATTAACCCCTTATCAGATACATGCTTTGCAAATATTTTATTCTTTTCTGTAGCTTGCCTTGTTTTCTTTGCTGTGCAGAAACTTTCTAGTTTGATACAATCCTGCTTGTCTATTTTTGCTTTTATTGCCTGCACTTTTTGCTGTAATAACCAAAAAAAATCATTGTCAAGACCAATGTCCAAAAAAAAAATGTTTCCTATGTTTTCCTCTTATAGTTTTATAGATTTAGGTTTTACATGTAAGTCTTTAATCCATTTGGGGTTGATTTCTGTATGTGGTATGAGATGAGGGTCCAGGATCATTCTTCTGCATGGGATATCCAGTTTTCCCAGCATCATTTGTTGGAGAGACTAACCTTTCTCCATTATGTGTTCTTGGCATCCATGTTGTAGACCATTTGACCATAAGTGTGTGGATTTATTTCAGGGTTCTCTGTTCTGTTCCATTGGTCTATACATATGTATTTATACACTATAGCTGTGAAATACCTTTTAGAACCAGGAAATGTAATGCTTCTAGCTTTGTTCATCTTGCTCAAGATTGCTTTGACTATTTCAGGGTCTTTTGTAGTCCCAAATGAATTTTAGGATTTTTTTTCTGTTTCTGTAGGATGCCATTAGAATTTTGATAGGGATTGCATTGAATCTGTAGATCACTTGTAGTAGGACAGACATTTCAGCAACATTAAGTCTTCAAACCCATGAACATGAGGCTGTCCTTCCATTTATCATCTTTAATTTCCTTCATCAGTGTTTTACAGTTTTCAGTGTACAAGTTGTTTACTTCTTTGGTTGAGGTTATTCCTAAGTATTTTATTATTTTTGCTGCTATTGTGTAAATGGAATTGTTTTCTTAATTTCCTTTTCCCATAGTCCACTGTTAGTCCATAGAAATGCCACCAATTTTTGTGTACTCAATTTGTATCCTGCAATTTTGCTGAATTCGTTTATCAGTGCCAACAGTTTTTTTGTTGTGGTTGAGTGTTTAGTATGTTCTCCATATATGATTATTTCATCCACAAACAGAGACAATTTTATTTCTTCCTTTCTGATTTGTATGCCTTTTATCTCTTTGCCTTGTCTAATTGCTCTGCCTAGACTAAGTTGAATAGAAGTGGCAAGAGTGAGCATTCTTACCTTGTGCTGTAAATTAGAGGAAAGCTTTTCAGTGTTTCCCCATTAATTTTGATGTTAGCTATAGAATTTTCATGTATGGCCTCTATTGTATTGATGTAAGTTCCTTCTGTTTTGTGGAGATTTTTAATCATGGATGGTCAATTTTGTCAAATGCCTCTTCTGAATCTATCAAGATGGTCACGTGGGGTTTATCTTTTATTATGTTAATTTGGTATGTCACATAGATTGATTTTCGTAGGTTGAACAATCCTTGCATCCCAGGAATAAATTCTACTTGGTTATAGTATATAATCCCTTTAGCACGCTGTTGAGTTTGGTTTGCTCGTAATTTATTAAAGATTTTTGCATCTATGTTCATTAGGGATATTGGCCTTTAGTTCTCTTTTCTTGCAGTGTCTTTGTCTGGCTTTGGTATCAGGATGATGCTGGACTCACAAAATGAGTTTGGAAGTGTTCCCTCTTCTTTGATTTTTTGGAAGATTTTAAAAAGGATTGGTATGAATTCTTCTTTGAGTGATTGGTGTAATGCACCCGCAAATCCATCTGATCCAAGGCTTTTCTTTGCTGAGAGATTTTTGATTACTACTTCAATCACCTTAATTGTACTCATCTTTCAGGTTTCTGTTTCTTCGTGATTCAGTCTTGGTAGGTTGTATGTTTCTAGGAATTTATCCATTCACTTCTAGGAATTTATTCATACATGAGAATGTGTGTGTGATTTATAAGAACAGAAAAATATGTGGAAGGATGTATACCAAACTGTTAATAGTCATAATTGCTTGGGCTGGGACTATGAGAAAGAGGTGGGAAGAGGGAACTTTTTTCCAACTTCTCTTTTAGTTTGATACAAAAATTATACTTCCATACTGTTAAAAAAAAAATCTATTTTAAAACCACAGCCTGAAATGAATGCACAACGGCTCAAGAGGCAGATGGCTGATCCTCACTGAATGAGAAGCACGTTAAGTCCTGCACAATCAGATGACCTGGGGAGGTTGGTCCAACAGGAGCCTAAGCCATCCACTCTCTCTCCATCCAGAGCACTGCATCTTGCAGGCTGACCGGTCTCCTCTCAGAGTCACTGAGCTGACTCAGGTCCTAGCAGTTCCCTGCTCCCCCGTGGCCATGGGGAAGATTTACTCGCTGCCAATGGCAGCTGTCGGTGCAGCCCGGAAAGCACGTCCACCCCTGTAGGGCAGTTTTGCTCCTAATAAGAAAAATTCACTTCTCCCACACTTTAGGGGAAATGTCCAGGAATGGAGCCAGAGCCAGATGGGCACCGAGCTTATTAAAGGCATGATTGTTACCAGAAAACATTTGCAAATATGTATGTGGGTATTTTCGTGTATGTGTATGTGTGCGTGCATTTTACTCAAACACACACACGCAGTATCTCTGAAATCTCTTCAATAATAAGATTGTCTTTCCAATTGTCCTACAACAGACTTTACAGTTTACCCTTGTGTGGGGTGGATATGCTGTGCCTCACATCTTTTTAATGCTAGATTGTTGTTCTTATTATTGCTTTTCCCTCCCGCCAGGTGCAGCTCATCCACTATAACCACGAGCTATATACAAATGTGACAGAAGCTGCGAAGAGCCCAAACGGATTGGTGGTAGTTTCTATATTTATAAAAGTAAGTGCATTGTGTTCCTTCATTCTGCTCTCCTCACCATTACCGTTCCAGTCAGAGTATCAGTTTACAGCCATGTTGGATCTCAGAAATAACAAAAGGACTAATGTTCCCCATGCCTAAGAAAAGCTGCAGGGTGATGATTTTTATGTCCATGAGATCCATGAAAAATGAAGTCCCTTTCAGTGAGATGCAAAAACACTGAGTTCCATTTTAGAGCACTGGGGCCTGAGGATTTGGATGGCTTTTGTCCTCGAGGAAAAAAAAAGATGCTGGGTCCAGGGCCAGGCTTTAGGTCCCACTCATGCAGAAAATTCAGAAGGAAGCAATAGAAGGTAAGGGGGGTTCTCACTGAGACCCCATGGGATTAAAGTCCTGTTCATCGGTTGACCCTCAGCAAAAGAAATAAAAGGAAAATGTGAGATATCCCTTCCCTCCAGACACTGCACTAAACAGCTCCCTTCAGCTTCCCCCAGTCGCTCTGTGTATCATCCTTCCTTCTCAGTGTCCCTCTCCCTCGTAGGCATCCCTGTGGCTAATTAAGCAAAGGTCACCTGTGCTTTCTTTATGACATTCTGGGTAAGCTCCACATCTCCTTAAGAGTCATCATCAACAACAAATCTCCAACCAAGCAAATTCTCATTTATTAAAAAGTAATTACTTTTAACGGTTTGACAGATGTTAAGTGAAACAGGTATGCAAGTATAAAAAAGAAATTGTCTTTCCAACAGAAAAAACATAAAGTGGAAAAAAAAAAAAAAGCAGCAGCCTGTGGCAGTTCCAACAGGTGGCATTCACTGTGCTAGCAGTGACTTCCCTTGGGAAGTTTTAGCCAGATCATTAGAGGACATATTCTTGTCAGAACTTGTTATCTGATGACAACTAATGGAAATTCAGCATTTGGCACCAGGTTGAGCTCTGGTGATGATGTCATTACCACTCAGACACACAGGGGCAAAGCCAGGCATTACTTCCTCTCCCTCCTCAAAAGCATCACCCTTTGCAACAGGTGCTTTGCCCTGCCTGGTCACCCCTCTCAAGACTCCACACTTCCTCCTAACCTCCTTTCCCTCACCTGGGTCAGGGCAGGCCTTTTTGGGGTCCTAGCAGAGCTGAACATTGGACAGGAGCATTAGTGACACATTGCTGCCACTGGCCATGAACCCCAAACTCCTCTAGCTTATCAGTGGCCAAAATAGGAAGGGGATTTTGACCAGAGAAGCATGTTTTTAGGCCATCATGCCTTCTTAATACCTGATGTGACTTCCCCCAGAGAAACTGGTCCTGGGACAGTCAGCTCCTGCCTCTTGGCATCATCACAAGCTCTGTTATGATAAACAGTAGATTCCTGAATGCCAGGCACAGAGATAGATACGTTCTTTACGTGTATTTACTCACTGAACCCTGATTATAAACCTGTGGGGTGGGCATCAGTGTCCCTATCTTGCAAATAAGAAAAATGGTTCAGAGAATCTTCGGCATTCCATCCAAGCTCGTGTAGTTCATAACAGCCCATCAGGGAAGGAACCCGGGTCTTGCTTGACGTTAATACTAATGACCTTATTCACATAGCTGGGAAGAAGTGAGAAAACAACCCTTAGAAACTTCTCAGGTGCGAGGGCATAGCGCAGTGGCAGAGTATGTGCTTAGCACACATAAGGTCCTGGGTTCAATCCCCAGTGCCTCCACTCAAATAAATAAATAAAAAACTAATCCCCACCTAAGAAAACAAACAAACAAAACAAAAAACCATAAAAAAAAACCCTCTTCCCTCACATCCCCACGTTGCCCACAAACACAGGACAAATACCTGTATCCCTCAACCAGCCCCAGTTATGACAGTGATAACCAACTGATGTGTTCAGCCTGGACCACACTCGTTGTTATGGAGCCTGCAGACATATCACAACACTGTGCTGTGCATGTCCAGGGGCTCCCACCCGCTGTGGCTTTCCCAGCGCCAGACTTTCCATGAGTAACTCTCGTGGCCAGTGTGAGAGCTGCCCAACAGCTCCTGACCTTCGGTGGCTGCCTCAGCCTTGTCCACTGACTAGGCTTCACTCTGCTCAGAGACCCTGAGTCAGTGAATGTCCTCCTGGAAGTGCCGGCACATTACAGCTGACGGGGTAATTGATTCGCCAGGAATTCAGCCTCCTCAACTGCAAACTACTGGTGTGTTTCACGAGCTGCTGCAGAGACACTCGCTCCACTGAGATTACTGACGCGGGTCCCGGCTGCTTCCCTGCGGGTCGTTGGGAGGAACTTACACCCCAGACCCTGAGGCCAGTGAGAGGGTGGTGACTAGCAATCCTGTATCTTCCTCGGGCCAGTCTGGCCCCTGGGGGTGCTTCCGTTCTTTCCCTGAGCAAACCTGATGCTTTCTGGCTAGATCTCAAAATAAGCCATAGCATTTCTATCTTTGTCCAACAAACTCAACTCCCAGATGCTCCACCGTGAGTTATCCAAGCTGTGAGTTGTCATTCACTCATCCCCAAACACCGACTGAGCGTGGGACACGGGCCAGCCTTGTGCTGAGCACCAGTACCTACCAGAAATGACGTGAACAAAGCCCTGGGTTTTCTAAGCCACACAGTCCTCTGCTCCTTCTGATCTTTCTGCCTCCCTTTCCCAGCTCCCTGCAGGGTAGGCAGGAACAGAAAATGAGAGGCCCGATATCTAGGTCAGCTGAGCCCTAGAGATGTTGCCCTGGCCAAAAGCTGAGCCATAAAAGGGTTAGAGTTGTTGGTTAAAATAAGAGATTTGTTTATCTGTGGGTTTTACTTATCTCTGTCCCCTCCTAATCCGCCACCCTTCCTATGAGCACAGAGAACTGAGATTTGGCTATAATTGCTGCTCAATCACACACCATTAACTTCCCACTTAAGCTCACTTATACCAAGTACATATTTTATCCTCTCACCCACACAGCCAACACACTAGAGCCCACAAATCATCTGTGCACACTTTGGAAATTTTTCAATTATTTTTAATCAGCGCAAAAGGGTCCGGTCCCAACGTTAGCTCTGCCCAGACTCACCGGGTACCAGGAACCCCAGGCACCGATTAAGGGGCATGGCAGATTCCTTACCTGCCACGACAGTGTATTTTTGGCTCTCCCTTCATGGGGTGTATCCGCATAAACAGGCAGCTTCAGGCTGTCTTTTAAATAGCAGAAGAGGATGTCAAAGTAGAGATTGGATTTGGCACTAAAGCTTCCAGGGAGCGGCAGTGTTTGATTTGGGACTTTTCTCTGTCTCAGGGGTGGGATTTTTACCTCCACTGAACACTGTCACTCACCAGGCTCCCCTTGGTGTATGTCTCACCACAACAACACACCCAGGAAAACGTGTGGGAAAGGAAAGACAGATGGAGGGAAAGTAAACAGTCTGCGCTTTCTCTAAACTAAAAATTACCTGTTGCTTATCTAATAATAATAATCATCTGCTCTGATTTTTCCAACCCTCCGAATAAATCAGATTTAAAATGCGGATGTGTCACAACATCCGATTAGCAGCTGAGGCGTAAATTACCGAGCAGAGCCGAGAGAGGTAGGAGAGAAATAACTAAGATGAACAGTGGCACCATGGGAAAGGCTGAGTGAAAAGAGAGTTTTTAAGAAAACAGTCTACACAGTTATGTGTGGGCACATCACAGTCTCCAAACGGTGGTTCTCTGGCTAAAGCCCCTGGAAGCTTAGTTTGTTCACAAAGAAGGAATTTAGAGACCTGAAGGCACAGACATAAGATGAGAACTGATCCCTGAACATCAAGTAAAATGTGTCACCCATAGTAGGCACTTGGGAAATATTTATCGGATGGATGGATGGATGGATGGATGGACAGATGGAAGATTGACTGGATGACATGGCTTATTATATATTTGATTCATGTAATAATGAGCAGTGATATAATAAGATTCTGTATTATTTCTTAGAGATCTTTTTCGTCTCCTGATACCACTGTTGTGGGTACTTTTTCCCTTTCATTCTCTTCTTACATAACTACCCCCCCCGATATGTCCCTCCCACTCCCTACTTAAAACTCTTTGATGGTTTCCCATCCCTACAGAATAAAGTTGAAATGCCCTAACATGACATTCAAAGTGTGACGTGACCTAGCCCTTGTCTACCTCTCTATCCTTGCCTCTCATCCCTCCCCCGTATTCTTACCTCCAACGACACTGAGATACTCAACCAAACATGACTAGTTCCTCCCATGTCCGTGAATGCCCAACCCTCCATGTGTCCTGGCTTCCCTCACCCTTCCTCCTTTTCCACACTCTACTATCAAGCACTTTGTTAACTTCCACCCATCCTTCCAGACTCAGCCCAGACCGTGGCTCCTCAGAGTCCCCAGCTGGGTGGTCTTCTACTGTCATCACACCTATAACTACCATAGCACTCTTGACACTAAATGATAACCATTGGTCTACTTACCTGTCGCCTTTCTCCAGACTGGGGTTTCTGTAAAGTAGATTCTGTATATTTGATCTCTGAATCTCCGGCCATCACAGTGTTTGGAGCATGGCAGGCACTCACTAAATATGAGTGAATAAGTAAGTGTGTGGAGACAATGTTTATCCTGTGATAGTGCCACCCAGTTATTAATATTTTCTTTTCTCCCCTAGGTTTCTGACTCATCAAACCCATTCCTTAATCGAATGCTCAACAGAGATACTATCACAAGAATAACATATAAAAGTAAGTTTGCTTCAGTTTCCTTACAGCAAGTATTCTATAAAGGTCCATCTTGTCTGAAGGCAGAAAGCCAGAACTGATGATCTCCAAGGGCCCCTTTCAGCTTCATGATCCTTTAATTCTATAGAAAGTCACTCTGGAGGGCCAGGGTTGGCTAAGAAGCAACTCATTTCAAACAGAAGTCCCCAGAGTGCCTTTGTCATCCAAGCCCGTCTAAGGCAATAATGATTATTATGATGATGGTCATCATTATCCTGTGGATTGGTAATGGGCTAGGGGACCCTACTAGCTGACAGATGCCACCATGTCAGCTGGCCACATTTGGGGCTTTGCCAATTATGTGATTGAAAAAGCACTCACCAGGTGGTTTGGATTCAACTTCAACAAATACAAAGGCCCCCAGCTGGACCACATCTCCCTCTCTGTGTCACTAGGTCTCCCTTTCAGGGAGGCAGGGTGGCATTTTTCATCATCCCCATGTGTGGTTCACTGATCTAGAGAACTCTGTCCAGTTTTCTTGGGTTTCTAGGGGTTTTATCCCCAGAATCCTTAAGCGGAAAAGACAGAACAGTGCAGAGTTGAAGGGAAATGAGAGAATGGGTGCTACTGTCTTCAGCAGCAATCCCAGAAGTTGCAGGCTTTGGGAACAGTTATAGGAAATAGCACATGCCAAGGGCTGAAAGAAAACAGTACAGGAAAAAAATTTTAACAATTAGGAGTGAGCAGGAAAGTGGAATTCAAGTCCTGACTCTGTCCTTAAGCAAGGAGCTTCCTCACTTTGACTCTGTTTCCTCATTTGTAAAGTGAAGAAGTTAAACTTCAGTTTCTTAAAGTCCTTCTAAGACTAGGATCCTGAATCTGATTATCACAAAAGTAAAAACGCAGCACACAAACCTAATATTCCACATCCTCTTGGCGTGTGCTCCACCCAGTGAGGTGGAGGACACTGCTGCTCCTGCCTCCACTGGTGATGGGGAAAGGCAGAGTGAATGCCTCCAGATCTCACCTTGGACTGCTGGAGGGAAAGTATGGAGAACCCTCCCCTCGTTCATTTATTCATTCATTCAGCCAACATTCCCTGCATGCCTGCCTCATGACAGGCACCAAGTGAGGCTCCTAGAATATAAAAATGGACCAGACACCAGCCCTTCCCACACAGCGCTTCCATATGAATTCACTCCCATGTGAAGAGGTTGGTGTGGCGGTGATGAATGAACCTGGAGAATCTCCTAGAAGAATAAATTATCTCCAGAACCATCCTGCCTATCCTCAGCAGCGCCCCCATGGGGTCCTCTCTAAGTTCAAACTTAGATTGCTCATTTCTGTCTTGTGTGTAAATACATTTTATAACTGCCCATAAAAGATTATAAGTCTTTTAGCTTTTTTGATTAAAAGAGCATAAAAATTAAATAAAATGTTTTCGAATACGCTTGATGCAGTTTAGAGACCGTGAAAAGCCATGAAATCACACATTAAGCCCCAACACGCAATCGAACAGATTGCCAGCTGCAAAGTCAATCATTAGTGGGACTTTCCTCCCCACCCTACCCCCAGCTCTGGTCTGATTAATATTAAGTGACATGGCTGCTGCCAAAGATGAAAGCATCCACGTGTGTCTGTGCGGGGGGAAGGTGGCCTTTCTTAGGACCAGGTATCGATTCTGGTGCAAATAGGGGTTGGAGAACCAAGGTGACAGATCTTGTTGGGACCAGTGATGAATAGCCATTTTGTGGCTAGGGGAAACTTCAGCTTCATCTACTTCAAGTGAGATGTCCCTGCTGACACCCCCATCAGGTCCATGAGAACCAAGGACACACCTGGGCAATAGCTGAAGTGGGTAGCAGTCTTTAAACCAAAGACCTTCATTCACTTGTTCACTCACTCACTCTGCACATTTTTACTGAGTGGCTCCGGAGTGCCAGGAGATAGACTAGTAGAACACGTTTCCTGTCCATGAGGCAGGCGCTCGCCCTCTAGTCATGGAGACAGACATACTATAGTGTTTCATGAAGATTTGTGTAACAAGTACAATGTGTGAGAAATATGAACAGAACTCTTTGAGGTCACAGAAAGTCTGCCTACAATTCATGGCAAGTTTGTACTTAGCAATTGCCTTTCAAATAAGGACTGAGTAGATGATGACCATTTGGTGAGGAAAGAAAAGAAAGAGAGAAAGAGGGAAGGGAGGGAGGGAGGGAGATGGAGGGAGGAAACAAGAAAGAAAGAAAGAGAAAGGACATTCCAAGCTAAGGAGGAGTATACACAAAAGCAAGGAAAGCATTAAAGGGCTATGAAGGGTTCAAAGGGAGGGGCTGCCTTCATCAGCTCTTCATCTCAGCGCCCCACAGCACACCTGGTAAACACTGGTGATGGCCTGAAATTGCTGGGGGAATGAACGGCCCCCTGCAGTCGCAACGACAAGGCACAGGGAGTGGCAGGAAGGACAGTCGGGACTCAGATCTGGAAGGGTCTTGATAACAGGCTGAGGAGTTTATGCAGAAGACATGTTTGAGGAAATGCCCTCACCACCTCTACGACACACTCCTAGCAGAGGGAATAGCTGTCCCTCTGTCCGTCTGTCAGGGCCAAGGGGAGCTAAAGCAAGATAACGAGACCCGGCGTGGGGGAAGGTGGTTACCTTTCAGGTAACTGTTCCAGGCCCCTGATCACAGGTGTTCTGTGCTCTCGCATTGTCGGGGAGAATGGATGTGCTCCCAGGAGCACCTTTATTACATACCTGGAGGAAGGAACACTGCAGGGATAATGACTGGCCGCGACACAGGGGAATGGCCGAGACACTGTGATGCCCAGAAGTGGGGCTGCAAGGGATGGATTTTCTCAGCAGGAAAGTGCCAGCGCTCTTCCCTCCGGTTAAACTCCCTGAGGCAGCCAGCCTGGGGAAGGTCGGCCACGCAGCAAGCAGGGGAGTTTCTGAAACAGGCGCCATTCACGAGGACACAGCCAGTGGGTGGGAAACACAAGCCTAGAAGTCTCTCAGAGGCTCTGCAGGAGGCAGCAGGTTATGCTGGCACAGGCCCACGAATTCTGGTGGAGACAAAGTCATCACGGCTCAGGGGCACCTCTCAGAGTATCCTGCTTTCATACTTCTAAGTAAGAAAGAAAGAAATGGATCCCCCCAACCACACCACCCAGGAACACCTCACCCCGACCCCCACCCACTCTCCCAACCAGCCCAGAGCTACACCCCAGCATAGCTGCAGTTTGCCGCACTCACTTAAACGTGGCACCCACCCTGCAACGTGCTCAGCACGGGAACAGGGAAGTGACGCTAACCCAGCGCTTTCCACACTGCAGGCTCGATGCTGGAGCTTTACGTGAAGCACCTTACCTGGTGCCCTTAAAGGCTCCATCCTCAAAATAAGCACAACTGCTATCCCAGTTTGCAGATGAGGAAATTAAGGCTCTAAGAAGGGAAGCCATTTGTCAAGGACACACATCAAGTAAGTGACTGTATTAGGCAGCAGCTTCTGCATAATGAACAAGCATTCAAGGGTAGGCACTGACTTCTCACTCCTGCATCTGTAGGTTGTTTGGAGCAGCTCTGTAGGTCTCAGGCCAGCTAGGACAGCTTGGCTCCACATGGCTCTCATTTTTTTGGGATCAAGAACTTCTCATGGTGGAGGTCAGAATGTGTGTTGTTGCTTAAGGCCTAGGCTTGAAACACACATTGTTGCTTCTATCCACTTTTCACTGGCCAAAGCAAGTCACACGGCCAAGACCAACATCAAAATCCTCCCATGGAGTTGGGGCGAGAGAAGGAGTGTACCTTTCCTGGACAGTAATGAACTCTTCTATAACAGAAGAGCAAGGATTCCAACATGGGTCCTCCTAGGGACCTTTCTATGCCCTTATTTTCCTGTTGTCTTCCTCCCTAAGGAGCAGGGAAAGCTTAGTTCTGAGGTCTTAACTAGCTGTAATACTGATACTTTCACATTCCATGAAACTTGTCAGCATGTTCTCTCAATTTTAACTTTAGTTCAGTTTGAAGAGCTATCTCCTTGCTTTTTGCATGTGTTTCCACTTTGGAATGGACTCAAACTAACCACAAAACTTGTGGTCACCTTGAAAGTTCAGGCCCATACTATCTTAAGCTCTCTGCAACTTTTGCCTGTCCCTTGGCATGGGACTACCAGTAGAAATCAGCATCATTTAAAGGGACACAGTGGTACTGCCATTACTGGGCACACATGGAAACCAGAGAAGGCGTAGAGATTGGTTCTAGATGGGGTCAAATCTCCCCATCAATCTTTCCCCTGGAGATCATTGTAATGAGAAGTCAATCTAAGACTCTGAGCAGAGAGTGACATGATCTCATGACCAAACGATCACTCTGCTTGGACAGACTATCAAGGGGCAAGGACAAAAGTTGGGAGAGGATTGCAGCGATCCAAATGATGAGGCTATGTTGATCGTGACCAGTACAGGGGAGGTGATGAGAAATGACGGGTGTATTTTGAAGGAAGAGCCAAGAGATTTCTCAACGCATAAGGTGTGTGATATGAGAGAGAGGAGTCAAGGATGACTGTACGGTTCTTAGCCTGAGCAACTGGGAGGAAGACTTTTCCATCAACTGAGATGGGGAAGATTATGGATGAAACATATTTATGGGTGGGAAGGGAATCCGAAATTTCAAATATGTTAAGCTTGAGATGGGCATCAAAGAAGAGGTGTGGAGTAGGCAGTTGGATACATGAGTCTGGGTTTCAGGAGAGAGAGCTAAAGATATAAATGTGGAAGTCACTGGGATCCAGATGGCATTTAAACCTGGGTTTAAATCATGAGTGAGAATAAATAGAGAAGAGAGGCGGACACGTTCTCACTTTTGAAAGAGCAGCTCAAATCCCCATGACTTAGGATTGTAAATAATTTCTAAAGATATCTTCTAAGCCCTACCCTGGAGGAGGCTCTTGTGGGTCTGTCCCACCAACCAGCTGAGGAGGTGCAAGGAGGCAGGAGTAAGCATGGAAGCATGGGGTGAAAGCACCATAAAATGGCAGCCAGTAAGCACACAACTTGCTTGATTTGAACATAACCTAGATGACTAGGGAGGAAAAAAGAAATTGTGCAAAATCATTCTGTTCAACCAGTTGAAAAACTCAGTGCTAAGGAATGCATAAAAGGAGGAAAGAAGTACAATCTGGCCAAAAGGACTGGGAATTTTGGAAACCAGCATGCTGGAAAAAGCCGCCATTCTTACGGGAAGCAAGGTGTCCTAGTGAAGAGATAGAGAACTAATAGACCTGGGCTCCTGGTTATACCACTTCCATTGCTGTGTGACTTCAGGCAAATTTCTTAACCTCTCTGAGATGGTTTCCTAATCAATAAAATGAGGATATTAATACTGATACTGAGAGGGTTGGGGTGAGGATTAAACAAGGCAATGACTCAATTGCCTGGACAATGACTGGTATAAGCTAAGTGCATAATAATGTGTTTTCTTAAGTCATCCTAAGGTATGTAATGGTCAAATCCAGCTTCCTGGAAGGGAGGAGTTTTAGGTCATTATGAATACCAAATAAAATTTATCTTCGAAGTAAACGCAAATTAGGGCACATGGGCAACAAAGTTTGCTTACTCTCATGAAACATAGCTCCTGTATGTGAACCTATATGCAGTGGAGGGAAATAGCCTAGTGAGGTTCCACTTTCCTTGAAAGCTTGGATTTCATATGTCTGAGCAAATCTTATAAAACACTCTCACTAACCCAGCCTGAAATTAATTCAGGCTGAATTTAGAAAGTCTTCTTATGAAAATTCATTCTATTAAAGTTAAATTCCCCTTCAACAGATTAAGGGTCAAGATTGAAATCATGACACTGAAAAAAATGGATTTTCTGGAGGAGATATTGGTAATTTACTTGGAGTATTTTAATATTTTAATGTAGTATATTGGAACAATGCCAATGTCCCCCCATTTTTCTTGTGTTAATTCATAAGAAGGCACAGAGCCCCAATTACATGAAAGGTAACATTCTTACCATTTTAGTATCCACCTGATCTCATGTAGTTAGTGTTATTTCTTTTAAAAGAGATGATATTTTGAAGTGGTGAAGCCAGTGACTAAGGGAGAGCAAAGAGCCTCTTAAATGGGTAAGAGGGAGTCGCCATTAGAACGTTACATATAATTGATCACTTTCTTCCTAGGTCCTAGGACAGTGGAGTAGATTCATTCTCTTTCCATTTCACATACTCCATTCATTTCATAGACAGTAAACGCAATGGTGAACTTCAGTCCAGTAAGAATCCTAAAAAGCATAGATTTCAAATTTAAACAGGTCTGGTTATCAGCTCAATATATTTCCAGCAAGGAAACAAAGGCACATGACTCAAGGTGTTCAGAGAAGGGCTTTTAAACATAGAGTTTTAAAACACAATACGAGCCCTTTAAGACATCTTTTTTCCGTCTTGCCTGTTTATAACTTTGCTTTAACCCCCTACCCCAACCCTGTCTGAAAGATGAATGTGCAGGCAAGGACAGACCAACTTGGAACTTTCTTATACTTCTCAATTCCTTGGGAAGTGTTCTGTGCGCCCGCTCCTCAGAGGAACGCGGTGTTAAATGTGATGAAATATCACCAGGGAGTTTCAGCATATTGCTCCAGGTGCCTTTCTCTATGCTTAATTGAACTTGTACTTTCATTTCAAATGAATGGCTTTGGGAATGTTTTCACAGAACGCAAAACACAGCACACCACTTCCCATGTTGCAATCTAGGTAGTAACTAGTCAGCAAGGACCAGAAAAGGAGCAGCTAACCTCCATGAATCCGGTTCTCAGAGGCCCTCTTTTTTATTTTTGTTTGTGTAAAAAGAAAAATCATATTACTTTATTCTTTTGTAATTGCCTTTTTTCATTTCAGTGGAATTTGCCTCAGATTACAGAAGGAAATGTCATTCTACATGAGAAAATTGTCAAAGAGTTCCATATCG
Source organism: Camelus ferus (assembly GCF_009834535.1). Lineage (NCBI taxonomy): Eukaryota > Metazoa > Chordata > Mammalia > Artiodactyla > Camelidae > Camelus > Camelus ferus. The sequence continues at coordinate 51,411,834 of NC_045711.1, read as the reverse complement.
ATCAGAAGCAAGTCCAGTATTGATCTCTGGAATGCCCGTGCCTTTTTCTCACCGGCTTCATTCTCTTTGAATGGGAACTTCATAGCCAGGAAGCCGGGAGATGTTAAATCTCATCAGTGTTACATAAGTAAACACGACGCATTTACCAGAGGGCACCACTGCAGCTCAGACTCAGGGAAAGATTCCCCCACTGTGTGGTCCTAAGCATTTCATCACAGTGTGTTTCGCAGGAAGGAAGGAAGGAAGGAAGGAAGGAAGGAAGGAAGGAAGGAAAGAAAGGAAGAAAGGAAGAAAGGAAGAAAGGAAGAAAGGAAGAAAGGAAGAAAGGAAGAAAGGAAGAAAGAAAGAAAGAAAGAAAGAAAGAAAGAAAGAAAGAAAGAAAGAGAGAAAGAAAGAGAGAGAGAAAGAGAGAAAGAGAGAAAGAAAGAAAGAAAGAAAGAGAGAAAGAAAAAGCCAGCTTGGGAGCTGTGTCCATAACTAAGTTCTCAGTATAAGATAAACCATAGATTCAGCAGGAGCATAGCACAAAATCAAAAGCACAGTTGTTAACATCTCCAGCCATTTGAAAGAGTGAGACAGGGATGTAAACTGTGTGTAAATACTCTATACCTATTAATTATCTTAAGCATGTATTTAAGCTAATGGTATGGACTGCAGCCTCTGTGATTTTCCCGTCCTGACAGACAACTGTTGCCTCTTCCCCCCTTAGTTTCTGCCCAGAACCACCAGCAGGTGGAGCTGCTGTCCAGAAACCATTTCCTTCAATCATGTAACCAGTGTTTAATAAGCACCCGCTATGTGGTGGGCCCCATGCTGGGGCTTCAGCACCCAGAGATAAAAGGTGAAAGCCCTTCTCTCAAAGCATCTCAGTTTCGTGGGTTATCCAAATAGGTAGATTATTATTCGTGAGCTAGCTCAGTAAATGTGGCGTAAGAGGAAGACACTAACTCAGTGAGGGAGAGCCAGGAGGCCCGGGAGGCCGAGCAGGGGTCATCCTGGGGAGCTTGGCAAGGGCACCAGCATCAGTGAGTACTGGCCACGGGCCAGGCCCTGCTTCAAGTACCTGAAAGTGTGATCTCATCTGTCCCTCAGACAACCTGTGAGGCAAGTACTCTGCCCTAGTCAGTTTGAGCTGCTATAGTAAAGTAGCCAAAGACTGGGGGGTTTATAAACAACAAAATTTGCTTCTCATAGTTCTGGCAGGATGAAAATCTGAGGTCAGGATGCCAGCATGATTGGGTTCTGGTGAAAACCCTTTCTGGGTTACAGAATTCCTGTAACCTCACATGGCGAAAAGAAAGTGGGACAGCTCTCTGGGGTAGTTTTTTTTTTTTTTTTTTTCATTTTTTAACATTTTCTTATTGAGTTATAGTCATTTTACAATGTTGTGTCAAATTCCAGTGTAGAGCACAATTTTTCAGTTATACATGAATATACATATATTCATTGTCACATTTTTTTTGCTGTGAGCTACCACAAGATCTTGTATATATTTCCCTGTGCTATATAGTATAGTCTTAACATCTATTCTGCATATGCCTATCAGTATCTACAAATTTTGAAATCCCAGTGTGTTCCCTCCCACCCCCTTCCCCTTGGCAACCACAAGTTTGTATTCTATGTCTATGAGTCTATTGCTGTTCTGTATTTATGTTCTTTTTTTTTTTAGATTCCATATATGAGTGATCTCACATGGTATTTTTCTTTCTCTTTCTGGCTTACTTCACTTAGAATGACATTCTCCAGGAGCATCCATGTTGCTGCAAATGGTGTAATGTCATTTTTATGGCTGAATAGTATTCCATTGTATAAATATACCACCTCTTCTTTATCCAGTCATCTGTTGATGGAAAGTTTCCATGTCTTGGCTATTGTAAATAGTGCTGCTATGAACATTGGGGTGCAGGTGTCATTCTGAAGTAGGGTTCCTTCTGGATGTATGCCCAGGAGCGGGATTCCTGGGTCATATGGTAAGTCTATTACTAGTCTTTTGAGGAATCTCCATACTGTTTTCCACAGTGGCTGCACCAACCTGCATTCCCACCAGCAGTGTAGGAGGGTTCCCTTTTCTCCACAGCCTCTCCAGCATTTGTCATTTGTAGATTTTTGAATGATGGCCATTCTGACTGGTGTGAGGTGATACCTCATTGTAGTTTTGATTTGCATTTCTCTGATAATTAGTGATATTGAGCATTTTTTCATGTGCCTATTGATCATTTGTATTTCTTCCTTGGAAAATTGCTTGTTTAGGTCTTCTGCCCATTTTTGGATTGGGTTGTTTGGTTTTTTCTTATTATGTCATATGAGCTGCTTATGTATTCTGGAGATCAAACCTTTGTCAGTTTCATCGTTTGCAAAAATTTTCTCCTATTCCGTAGGTTGCCTTTTTGTTTTGCTTATGGTTCCCTTTGTTGTGCAAAAGCTTGTAAGTTTAATTAGATCCCATTTGTTTATTCTTGCTTTTATTTCTATTGCTTGGGTAGTTTTTAAAAGGGCACAAATCCCATTCATGAAGGCTCCGCCCTTATGACCTAATCACCTCCCAAAGGCCCCAATTCATAATACCATCACACTGAGGGTTAGGATTTCAACATACGCATTTGGGGAGGACACAAACATTTAGTGCAGGCCTTCTCCAACCATCTGCCTACTATAGACGTGGAAACTGCGGCTCATATGGTTACCTGCATGCCCAAGGTCACACTGATGGTGAACAGCAAAGCCAGCACACAGACTCAGGTCTGAGTCCAAAGTTCACACGCTTCACACTGGGTCTTTCCAAGTTCTACAATGTGAGGAAGTAAAAAGGGCAAAAGGGGAAATGTGGGTATCAGCAGGCTAGGCAAGGACACCAGCATCAGTGAGTACTCACCACGTGGTGAACAAGGGGAAAAGAACGTGGTGAGCGAGGACTGTGGGAGCACAGGAGTTGCCAGGTTCTCTAACGACCACTGCACATCTCACAGGCGACACTGGTGGAGGAGAATCTCTTGGCAGGAGCACAGCGGCAGAGTCTGGGACATCAGCACAACAGGGTTTGGGAAGCACCTTGTTACCTTGCTATGGGTTAAACCCGTGAACATAACTTCTTGCCCCTGGCCTGCCCACCCCCCCAAAACACACACACACACACACACACACACACACACACACATATATACCCCAACCCTTTCCTCAAATGTGGGTGCAACACAAAGGCTGGTTATAGTTTCAGAAGAACATAAATGTTCTTTTTCTTTACTCTAGTCATGCCTGGAATGCCTTCATTCTACCGTCTCCTTCCTTCCCTCCTCCCCACCACCCCTAATAAAATAAAATACAATAATAGCAGCATGCTAGAGTGCCCAATATGCTCCAAGTGCAGGCTTGGTTAAACAAATCACATTGACCTTTAATAACGATGTGCCAAATGCTTCCTTTTCTCATTCAGTATGTTAATCTTCAGGCCAAACCACCATCAAAGGAAGCATCATTAAGTGCGAATCTGAGCACACTACACCTCCCCTCAGTGGCTCCGTGTGGCCTGCAGGATGAAGCCCTAACTCCCAACAGCACAGAGAAAGACCTTCTGGGTGTGTCCTGTCCTGGCCCGCCAGCCTTATTTCTCACAACACCTTTCCCCTGCATCTTGCCCTCACTCTAGCCGTCCCAAGTCTACACTGCTCTTGTGTCTTTCACTTTCTCTAGCATGACTGTCTACAATGCCCTTGACAACCACCCCTTACCAGCCACACACTGATTACCTTCTTGTCATTCAAGATGCAGTTCAGGTGAGCTCCTCCAGGAATCCTCTGGAGCCCCAGCCCCAGGCAGAGCTGACAACCTCTCAGTGTAGCCAGTGCAAATACATATCACTGTCTCTGTGACTCGCTGTACTTACTGAATTACGTCCTGCTTGCCCATACCTAGCTCAGTGCCTGACACATACTAGGAGCTTAAGAAATAGAGCCAAATGATGGCTACTTCACATAAGCATATTGTGTTGGCAGCTGATCTAACTCCCAAGGACCATCACACCATTTGTCATGGAAGCGTCTGACTGCACAGGGTGCAGACCCATCCCAGCCACACTCCAGTTACCATGTCTCTTTTGGGCTTGTCCTGATTTCCTGATGTTTTGATAGAAACATTTAAAAGGGAAGAGAAAGTCCTTTCTCCTAGGGTTGGTCTCCACATCCAGCTTGACCAGTCTCTTCCACAGGCATTTTGTGGACAGAGCCCCGGAGAAGTTCAGTTGCATTTTAATTTCAAAGGTAGGCAGAGGCCAGGAGGGGAAGTTCCAGATGAAGCAGGCAAACAGTGGTTTTATTCACATCATTCCCAGCCACTGGATCAGCTGACTTGTTCTTAATTCAGTCGGCAAGCAAAGGTCCACTGAAGAGGCAAAGATGGCTCTTTCCTCCCAAAGAAAACTGAGTGAGCAGTTTCTGGAGCAAGATATGAGGAAAGTAAGGGGCTGTGCCCAGGAGAGTGGATCAGCAGCATTAATGCTCCGGATCAGCAGGCAGGTAGGGGCTGGGTCAAGGTGCACTAATTAACACCTGATACTAGAGTCTACACATATTTATTTTCCCATTCACTGTCTGCCTCTTCAACTAGAATGAGGGCAGGCATCTGTTCTTATTTACTGCTCTACTCCCAGAGCCTAACCCTGTGCCCAGCACAGAGGTGTTTAGTGAACATTTGTTGAGTGAATGAATGACTTTGCCCTGGAAGTCAGGAGAGCTGTTCCCACTCTGCAGCTACCATCTAGCGCTGTGACCTTGGGCGGTTCACGCTGCCTCTCTGATCTTCAGCTCCTTGTCAATGAAGATGTTATTCTATGCCTGACCAGTTTTGCTAGGACAGTATGAGGTTCCAGCTGTATGCAAAAGAACTTTTTTTACCATTATATGTGCACAGTACCGAATTTGAGAGGTAATGTCAACCACCAAAGAGTTAGTTCTTTCCCACTGGGAGGTGAACATGTGGATGAGAAAACGTATGTGAGCCCAGGAAAACTGGAGGAGCCAGTCTCATCCCGCTGCCAGCCAGGCTGTGGGTCCCTGCCATGTGTTCTCCAGGCTCCCTGGGCCAACCACAGTGGGGACACTCATGACAAACCAGCAAGCACAAGACCCCTGAAGACACAGATCAGGGATACTGGGGTATGGAGGGCAATGGAAGCCACGAATGTAGATGGGCTGTGATGAGAGTGTAGACTGAGGGAAAAAGAGCTTGGACAGATCTTCGGGAAATGCCAACACTGAGAAAAGCAAGTAGAAAATTAGGGTCCAGCAAGAGAACCCCAGAAGGAATGCCCAGAAAAGGAGGACTACAAAGCATGGTGCTTTGGAAGCCAGGAGAAGGGAGCAAGAGTGTGCAAAAGAAGGGGGGGGGATCATGAGGAGAGGAGGACAGAGCTTCATTGAAGTTGATTGATATTTGAAAATTACTTCATAAAAAGACAACCAATGCATTGAATTTAAAAATCAGAATGAAATACACTAAAATGTTAATGGCAGTTGTTTTATATGATCAGGGCTATTATCTTCTCTCATCTGTCTTTTTTCCATATAGTATGGTACATACTTACGTCACTTTTATAATTGAAAAAGCATATTCAGGAATAAAAGACACATGAGTGTGAACACCTCGAATAGATGTTAAGACCCAAGGCTGTCTGCATAGGCCTGATGGAGAGGGAGCCACGAAAATGAAATCAGTTGTTGAACTTAACCGTTAAATCTCATGGGAAGATTTGGCCTGCCTAACTTTCTGTCTAAAAGTATTTTCTTTATATTCTTTAACTAATCAATGTTAATAAATAAGAATGGTGACCAGGCATGTTTTAAAGGGCCCTGAAGCCTCTAACTGTGCATTTCATTATGACTATAATGCTATGTGTCCAGGTTTCAGGGGCCAGAACCAAGGACTTGGCTCTTCCTCGTGTCTTTGTAGGAGACCACATTACTGTTCGCCAATATTCATTGCCCATCCTATGGGAGGAATGTGCCTCCTTGAGTCCCTAATGTCAGCCCTGGCCATGTGACTTCTCTGGCTAACAAAATGTGAGAAGAAGTGACATGTGCCACTTCTGGGATGGAAGCTTTAAGAGCCACCGTGTGTTTCATCTGCTCGCTTTTCCTCCTATCATTGTGACTCACAAGTGCTTAGACAGCAGCTGCTCTGAGAGCCTGGGTCCCAGCATGTGGACAACAATGACACGGAGGAAGCTCTCAGCCAACCTACAATGGATCATTGTTTACAGTGATTGAGATTTGGGGGCTGTTTGTTGCTACAGCCCATCCTAACAGTTACAATCTTCTGGAATCCAAAAAGAAAAAAAAATCATCAGCAACACCAGCACTTTCTCAGTTACCTAATTCTTAAATCTTTCTTATTCTTTTTGTTCTCTAGATGATGCATACTTACTGCAGGGACTTAATATAGAGGAACTGTATCCAGAGACCTCCAGTTTCATTACATATGATGGATCGATGACTATCCCGCCCTGCTACGAGACGGCAAGCTGGATAATAATGAACAAACCCGTCTATATAACCAGGATGCAGGTGAGCATCTCGGTGGTCCTTTCACTAACGGGGAAGATGATGGGAAGACCAGCTGGATTTGTAGAGTGCCTGTTGCAGTCCCTTGCTAGGATGGCTTTAACAAAGAACCACAAATTCAGGGGCTTAAACAATAGAAACATATTGCCTCACAGTTCTGGAGGCTCTTAGTCCAAGATCAAAGTGTCTGCAGGGTTGATTCCTTCTAAGAACGTGAGGAAGAGTCTGTCCCATGCCTCCCCCCTGGTTTCTGGTAGATTTCTGACAATCTTTGGTGCTCCTTGGCTTGTAGAAGCGTCACCTCACTCTGCTTCTTCTTTACATGTAGTTCTCCCAATGTCTGTGTCTCTTTGTCCAAATCTCCCTTTTAATAAGGATATTGGTCCTATGAGATTGGGGCCTACCCCAATCAGTCATATTAGCTTAGGGCCCACCCCAAGAACCTCATCTGAGCTAATTATGTCTGTAATGACCCTGTTTCCAAATAAAGTCACATTCTGAGGTACTGAGGGCTAAGACTTTAACTTAAAGAGTCACATAGATTTCATTGTTGGGAGACTTCTCAGGGCCTTTAGAATAATGATATATGTCAGTCTCCGAGAGGAGGCAGTAGGACATGTAGTATTTTGCAAGCATATTGGACTGTGGGATTTTTGTTAAGCATGTCACAGTATCCCTAGCTGGGCCGGCTAGTGTTCTCAGAATTGAGGAGAACAAGGAGATCTGGCCTCTGAGCCAGCTTTGCTAATGTGCTCCTGGGCCCGTGGCCCCACTGCGGTGAAGTGAATTCTCCTCTTTAACGAGGTGGTGTAAATTACATGAGTCTGTTCTAGCTCTGACAGTCTATGACTGTGAGGGTCTATAAAAAGCAGAGGCGAGATAAGCGAAGAAAGCAAATCCTATCTCCTTTATAGGATGTGTATTCACAACCCAAAAACAATTTGCACAATTTGAAGTGCCTGATCCTATCTATACTGATTGGGACTCTTTTAGTGACAAGCAACCCTGTCCAGATAACTTAAACTGAGGGAAAGGATGTATTCAGGAGATAGCGGGGCATCTTACAGAATCTAAGATCAGAAATTGATGTCAGGAACTCACCGGAATCGGAACCTCAGAAGCCTTTCTCTCTGCTCTCTCCTGCTCCCTGCTGCACACTGGCTTCATTCTCCCTCCTGTTAGAGAGTCTCCCTTTGCTTCCCAGTCCTGGGGTGAAACATGGCTGCAAGCATTTCAGTCCAGCTCCTGGTCCTGATAGTCACAGACAAGGAACCAAATTAATCCAGCTTAGTTGAGCTCCAACCCCTGGACCAGTCACTATAGTTTGGATAATACCCACATAGGGGAATAATTCCCAGAATTATTAAACCCCAGGGTGTAAGAGAAAGAAGAGACCCTGGAGAATGCCCAGCCAGATTTCCTCCTTTGACAGACGACATGTCTGAGGACAGAAGGGAATCACTGGCTTGTTGAAAAGCACACATGAGCTAGTGCACTAGAAGCAAGGCTCACTCCGAGCATGGAGGCATCAGCAGGAACAGCCGCCCCCATGGCCCAGGGTCTGTGAAGGGGTCAGGGGCCCTTGCCCACGTAGCTGGCACTGCCCCGCTGGCCATGGTCTATGTGGTCTTAACCTTTTCCCTAGAGCGTTTAAGAGGACGGATGGATCTCAGAGTTATTTCTCTCTCCTCAGATGCATTCCTTACGCCTGCTCAGCCAGAACCAACCCTCTCAGATCTTTCTGAGCATGAGTGACAACTTCAGGCCCGTCCAGCCACTCAACAACCGTTGCATCCGCACGAACATCAACTTCAGTTTACAAGGGAAGGACTGTCCGAACAATCGGGCCCAGAGGCTGCAGTATAGAGGTGGGTCCAGAGGGCGGGGACACTGGCCAGAGCCCAGTCTTCCCGCTCAGACCTGCTCTGGAGGGCCTGGCACTACTTCCCATTATAGGAATCAAGATGATAAGTGACAGTAAAGCCACCACCTTCCATTTGCATGGTGCTTTTCTATTGAAAAAGCCTGTATTTCATAAGAAGAGATAGCGATCAAATCTTTAAGTCTCTTCTGGTTCAGGCAAGTCAGCCTTTTTATAGGCAAGCCCAGAGAGGCTGATTTTCCCAAGGTTATGTGTTAAAATAAGACAGCTAGAAACACTAGAGCTTTTAGTTATACACATAATAGACCCCTTTCCCCCTAGAAGGTGAGCAAGCGACTCTGGATGCCAGGCCATTGGGGCCCAGTGAGGTATGCATGTGAATACATCTTTTTCCATTGCTATGTTCCTAGAAGTGACTATAATTTCTACGAAAGGGGGCATTCAAGACACCTCTCACCTCCTGTAACACTCTGGTCCACACCCAGTTCTCTCTCTTCCCTTCTACACTCTAAGTATCTGTTGATCATTGTGGTAAACCCTCAACAGGGAAAGGAAGGTGGAGGCAGGACAGTGTCACGGAGATGCCCCCAACCAGGGAGTCAGGACACCCAAGTTCCCAGCCTGGTTCTGACATTAACAAGCCGTGCAAACCCAACCAAATCGTTTAGCCCTCTGGACCTGGCTGCTTTCATGGCCGTCCCTAGACCATCTACTCCATGACTTGCTGTGAGGAGCAAATGAGAACCTGGATGGGGAAGCCCTTTGTAGTCATGATGTGCTGCCCAAATACGGGGACTGCGGCTGGCACCAGGCAGCTTTTAGAAGCAGCTACCACCACTGCCTGCCACTTTATCTCTCCTGCTTCCCCCACATTTCTGTCTTTCTTTTCCTCTCAGACACACCCAGGGTGCCGAAACTGTAGTTTTCTGTTCCCTTCCAGCCAGAACTACCAGGCAAATAAATACTCAACTCATTCATTCACCAAGCTTTCTCTTTATTCAGTACCAATTTATGGTGCACCTACTATGCACCAGGCACTCAGCTAGGTGATGGGGCTATGCTGGTGATGAAGACAGACACCACCCTGCCTACAGGACTTACAGTCTAAGCGCAGGGTCAGAAAACTTCTTCTGCAAAGGGCTAGATGGTAACTATTTTAGGCTTTGTGAGCCATGCAGTCTCTGTTGCACTCTGATGTTGTAGCCGTGAAAGCAGCCATAGACAATATGCAAATGAGTGGGTGTGTCTGTGTTCCAATAAAACTTTATTTACAAAAACAAGTCACAGCTGGATTTAGCCTGTAGGCCGTCATTTGCCCACCCCCGGTCTAAAGCAGGGCCTTCCACTACAAGTTTCTGAGATGATGGAGGCATTCTATACCTGCATTGTCCAATATAGTAGCTAATAGCCACATGTGGTTATTGCACATTTGAAGTGTGATTGGTATGACAATGTAACAACATTTTTTATTGTATTTCGTTTTAATGAATTTAAATTTACAGTATAGCCACATGCAGCTAGTGACAACCATATTGAGTAGCTCAGGCCTAGAGGGTCGTAAGAAAGTGGAGTGGGTAGTTGGGACGCACACAAGCAAGCAAGAATTTACAGCACTGTCCACTCCCCTTTTAGTAAGCCCCCAAACTATGTGCAAATTAATTCAATGATGCCTTGTTTTGTGTTGTCTGTGTGTTTTGTTTTGTTTTGTTTCTTTCTCTTTCCAGTAAATGAATGGCTCCTCAAGTAGGGAACTAAGCCAAGAAGAATCCCACTTCAGTGAAATGCCACAACTGTGAACTGATGTAACCTGAAATGTCCCCCTCCTTCCTTCTCTCTCCTTCTCTCCCTCAAGCCTCATTCACTCTTTGGATTGGCCCTTTCTTCATGAAAACTGTCTGCAAAACCTTGGCAGAAGAACACATCTCTTACACACACTCACCAACACACATACAAGCACTCACACACACATACACACACAGGCAAACATATCTACACACACACACACACGCTCAGCCTCCAAGATGGGAAGTCAAGTTTCAGAAACAAAAGGCTCATTCATAAGAGGTCTTAGAAGAAAAAAGAAAAAAAAACAGTTAACCTGATTACAATTTTGATACTGTTTTCCTGAACAAATAAATCTACCCAATGAGACTGTTCAGCCTTTGTACATACAAAATTCTTCCAAAAGAGAGAGAGAAAACACAGTTCTGACAGCATCAAGTGGATTTTGTTCTTTGCTTCAAGTAATCTCGGATAGTGTCCCAGGATCCTTCGAGGGTGCTGGTGACAGGTGAACCAGGACAAAGTTGTCCAAGGACACTTATTACTAGATTATGTTTCTTCTGTTTACTCAACAATTTAAAAAGAAAAAAAAAAGAACAGACATTGAAGAGATACACATTGTATATATATATCACCACAGACTATTAAAAAATGGAACTATTTCCCCTCTTTGTCACATATCTGTAGTAGGATTTGCCAAGATCAGATTGATCCATTTGCTGTTTGTTGTTTTCCAAAGGTCATACATTGTGTTTGGTTATTGTTAACAGCTCAATATATGTGTTTAACGAGTTAATTTCATCTTTCTGGCTTTGGTCTGTTCTCCGTCCTTACAGGCTCCATGCAACTGCTTTCTTTGCTTTCACTTGCTCCTTCATTTACATGTTTTGTTCATTTGCAGCCAGTTTTTACTGAGTTTGTGGCAACTGGGAATGCATTTGCTAAGCAAGCATAACTTTAATTCCACTCCATGGCTTGATCATTCATACGAGGTGAGCTTCAGCCTGAGATAGCAGGCGACAGATTTCTTGCATTTCAAAACTGCCATTACCCACCCCACCCCTCCCTCGTGATGCTCCCTTGAAGGAATGCACTTTGCCTTGTAAATTCCTGGGAAAGGGGTGTCTTTTTCTCTCCAGGTGCAGCTGGAATCTCACAAAGTACAAATGAATGCCTTTCTTTTCTTGTTTATAATGGTCACTCACTGTGTTTGGTTACTGTCAAGAAATCAATAAATGTGTTTAACAAGTTACCCAGTACCCATGCCCGAGTTTATTGAGGAGGAGGATGCTCCCTGCCGAAGCCTCCGAGTCCTGCTGTGTCCACGAGCAATTGCATTATGGCCAGCAGGGCAGCCGGAGCCACCAGAACAGCCTGTCTGGTCATTCCCAGAGCCAGGTAATTAATACCCTGTTGAGAAAACATATAGGCTTAGCTGCTGGAAGGGAAGGCTTGGATGTGGTCAAATTAAAAATAACTTTCATCTCTCCTTTCTGTCACAGCCTCCAGAAAGTGGGAAAGCACAGGAATGCAGGGTCTGTGCAAATGGGAACATTCACAATTATGTCAAAAACTTCAGCCAAGTGGCTAGGTGTATTGACAAAAAAAAAAAATCAAGCAGCTAGATATTTCATATTTGAAACAATACACTTAATTGGATGTTTTCATTTTTTGCACCAGTATTAGTTAGGTGATGGCCTTAGCCATGATGACACATGAGCCTGTTTCTGAGTAATCATATTATTCCAGCAAACCGAATCTGTCTGCAAAGATTTAGGCTGGGCTGGTGGCAGTCTTTCTATGTATGGCTTGCTGCTTCCTCTCTGACAGAATCTTCTTTAGCCATCAAGGGCAGGTAGCGATATCGTGTGTCAACCAGTCCTGGCTTCAGATCTTCATTCTGCTTGCCTGTTTGCTGTGTGACCCTAGGCAAGTTGCTTTACTTCTCTGATCTGCACATGGGGGATGCTAATAACTAACGCCATGAGGTATGAGGCTCAAATGCTATGCAGCTACTTAAAGCAGCTAGCACAATATCTGCCATGACTGTTCTGTAAATGATGCCCATGGAGCATGTGTGTGACCCACCTATCAGAGTTTTTTCTGGACCACACCATTCCTTGCTCTACAGGGAGGGCTTAGCATCAATCACAAGTGGGGCATCGAATTAATACCAAACAATAGGAACAGATGCTCAGCAGAGAGCACACAGGTAAATCCCTAAAGTATGTTGGGGCAAAGAGGAAAGAGCGCCAGCAAGGAAGGGAGACAAGGAGCTGGGCTTACAGGCCTTGTTCTGTCACCAGCATCCTCTGCGAATTTGGGCAAGTCAACGTCCCTCCCTGGAACAGCGTCCTTACCTATAAGTGACTTGGAGACAACAACCTCTCATGGCTTCTCATGGTTCCCTCACTCTGTCTCTCATTCAGTTCTCAGTCGAGGGAGAACAAAGGAAAACCAGGCTGTCACCCCTTGGAGTCCCTGGGCACAGGCAGAATTTCACTCTGGCCAAACAGAACTTGAAATGGAGTGAACTAGCCTGTCTCCCACCCCCTGGGCCCATCCCAAATATCCTTTCTCCCCACTAACTGAGTTTCCCAAACCATAAAATGGAAATGGGAGCACTTTGCCTTTACGCCACATGGAAGTAATAAAGATTAGCTAGATTTATACCACTCTTTAAAAAAAGAAGTTTTAAAAGCACCAAAAGCCTTGACAGGTGACCTGCTGAAGTCATCAAACAACAAAAATACACGCTAATATTTTGGGTCCATGGTGCTCAGGACAGGCAGGCAGCAATGCAGAACCCTGCGGAGTGTGCAGGCCAGCTGGTTCTGCCCATTAGAGCCACAGGCTTACGTGAACACCCCTTCCCCCTAGAGAGGATAACTAGACTTTGCAGGAAAATATGTGTCAAGCCTCAGCTCCCTCCTTAATGAAATAGGGAAGGAAGGCAAACATACACAGAAGAGGGTTCTGGGCAAATTGCATGGGGGAAAAGGGAAGTCATGGTTGTGGAGACCCACGGCTCTCCTCTCAAGGACACATTTCCAGGTTTCCAAGACCATTCAGGGCCTTATTCCCACTTCCCTCAGTAGCAGTTGGGTTTCCATGGTGATGCCAGAACAGCCACAACTCACTGCACCACATGTGTCTGGAATGTGAGAGTAACTGGGAGTCTGGGCAGGAGCAGCCCAGAGCCACCCACGCCAGGCTGAAGGGTCTTGAGGGACTGAGGGTCATCAGTTAACATACACCAACACCTCCGGGGGAGCCCTCACCCAACCTACTGGACCCCAGATCACTGGTGGTTCATGAGAATGACCCACTTTTCCTGTTCCAGAAAGCCTAAAAGTAGGGTCTCAGGAGCAGGAACTCACTTGAACATCATTCACCAATTAGCACAATCGAACATAAGGAAATACATCCCGAGGCCCCAGCCTAGGTAAGGTATTAATAAAGTCCACCATGGATATCATGGATTGCACATTTCCTGGGGGCCACACCCTGTGCTAAGCAATGATATAAGTATGTTCATGTGTAGCTGAAAAATTGTGCTCTACACTGGAAATTGACACAACATTGTAAACTGACTAAAACTCAATAAATAAAATTGTTGAAAAAAAAGAAGCAACTTACAAATATCTCATTTCACCCATGCAGCAACCCATAAGGTACTCAGCACTGCTATGTTATAAATGCAGAAACCGTATTATTAAAGAGTGGGGACATGCTCAGGGTCACATAGCTCTTAAGTGGCAAAGCCAGGCCTAGCTCTTCTAAGCCAGCGGTTCTCAATGTGTGGCTCTGACTATCAGCACCACTGGGAAACAGGATTGGAATGCAAACTCTTAGATGGCTCTGAAGACCTACTGACACTCCAGGAGCAGGGCCCAGCAATCTGTGCTTGAACAAGCTCTCACGGTGATTTTGGAGGTGTGCTCCAATGTGAGGACCAATGTCAATCAAATCCTCATTCCTACTAGCTTCTCCCCTTCACTACACATTAGAATCTCCTGGGATGTTTTAAAAATCCCAGTGTCCAGGCTGTGCCACACACCGCTGAAGTCAGAACATGTGGGGTTGTCCCGGTTTTATAAAAATCCCCAGATGATTCCAACATGCAGCAAAGTTGGGAACCACACCCCTGTCTGAAGGACCTTGTCCGAGGAGGGGTCTCCTGCAAGTTGGGAGCCTAGAGGCTGGTGTTAACTAGCAAGTCTTCAGTCCTTTCAGAATCGCATCCTGACCCCTATGCATAATTTTTTGGATGGTCTCATAATGTTCCCCAGTCCCTTCACCTTCCCCAAATCTTCAGTTAATAAGTCCAGAGTTTGAATAACAAATCTTCCTTTTTAAAATACATGAAGCAGTAGTATTTGAAACAATGGCTTGGTGTCAACCTTCCAAAATCCACCCCAAGTCATCACTCCTGATTACTCAGATTGTAACATTTCCAAGAATTCAGACTATTATGAACAAATAAAAAAAAATGCTGTGAGTCAGGAGACCAGAAGTTTGAAAAGATAGGCTGAGTCCGTAATTAAAAATCATAGGCAAATTACAGCCCTGTCAGTACCACTGTCGTGGTATCTCTTCCATGCAGTGCTCCCCCGCCCAGCCCAGCAGCCCTGTGACAAGCCCGAGTCCCCACCCTCATCAGCTCAGGCCAGACTCTAGTAATATCCATCCAGCAGAGCCTCCTGCCTCCAGTCTCCAGGTAAGTGAAAGGCCATGGGCCAAGAGCAAAAAAAATACCCAAACTTTGCTCTCAGATAAGAGGAACTTGAATCCACCCTTAGCAGAGTTTGTAGGAAGTTTAGGCTGGAGGGGCAAGTGGGTAGAGGATGATCTGAGACACCTTCCAAGGGAGAAACTAAAATGCAAAGCTAAGCAAACCATCCAAAGGGAAGCACTCCAAATCAAATGGTAGAGAAACAGACTCCAGATGCCATGCGAGAGGACAGAACCTATGTGCCATACCTGGAAAGGAGACAGGGGAGCAGAACCCAGGGATATTTCCTGAGCTGCTCTTCATAAGCTATCTGAAGTCTTGGCCATGGGCCAAGGTGAAGAGGAAGAGACTGAGAGTCTTGTCCTGATCCTGGCATTTCCAACCCATTCCCATCCCTTCACTAGAATCAATGAACCAAAACCTCCAGAAGGAGCACATCTCCCAAGATGCAAACTTCCAATGATCCTCAGTTGTTTTCAGGTTAAAGGCGCAAATCCGTTGGCAAAGCAAAGCTTCCCTTAACGGATCCCCAGCAGAGGTCTGCGAACTCACGTCCCAGCCTCCCAGTCTCAGTCAAGTCGTCCGTCAGCTTGGAATGCTCTTTCCGGCTCCTCTTCACCTGTGGAACCACACATTTTCAAACCAACACAACTCAAATGCCACCCCAGGCTTCCCTGATCTCCCTGAGGAAAATTATTTCTTCCTTGCTCTGAGCTCAAATATCATATTGATTTTGTCTTCAATTAACATTGACTTCATTTATTAGAAATATGGATAATAAAAAAATATATGCATGTTATATATATACATAGAAGTTCATTTGATTCTTTATTTTCCTGCCTGTACATGCCAATTTGAAATTCTCTGAACACTGAGATTATCTCTTCATTCATCTCTGTAGCTCTCCCTCACATGCACAGAAAGAAAAAGAAAAAGACATCATATTATAATGCCTTGCAAGTAGTAGGTACTCAAAGAATCTTGTTGATACATTAGATTTTCCTATGGAAGGGAGGATAGTGTTTGATTTTTCTTCATTTATAGTTGTTGAGCTCCTTCTTTGTAGCAGGTGTATATCAGACATAGTGCTGGGTATTTTACATATATTTTACAAATTTTTTTTATTTTATTTGGTGCTTATGACAGTTCTGCTAAGTAGTTCTTGGCTTTACTTTATAGTGATAACAAATTGAAATTATAATGGAGTTGTCACAGTCAGGTATACCAAAATGGCATTCGGCAGCCATTGAGAATCTGGTCTTAGATACATCCCTGCACCACTGAGAACTTGAACTTTCTCTGAACTGTACCAGACTCAAGAACACCACCCAAACACAGTTTGGTGCAGCCACTATGGAAAACAGTGTGGAGATTCCTCAAAAGACTGGGAATAGACTTACCGTATGACCCAGGAATCCCACTCCTGGGCTTGTATCCAGAAGGAAATCTACTTCAGGATGACACCTGCACCCCAGTGTTCATAGCAGCACTATTTACAATAGCCAAAACATGGAAACAGCCTAAATGTCCATCAGCAGGTGACTGGATAAAGAAGATGTGGTATATTTATACAATGGAATACTACTCAGCCATAAAAACCGACAACATAATGCCATCTGCAGCAACATGGATGCTCCTGGAGAATGTCATTCTAAGCGAAGTAAGCCAGAAAGAGAAAGAAAAATACCATATGAGATAGCTCATATGTGGAATCTAAAAAACAAACAAACAAACAAACAAAAACAAAGCATAAGTACAGGACAGAAATAGACTCATAGACAGAGAATACAGACTTGTGGTTGCCAGGGGGCGGAGGGTGGGAAAGGATAGACTGGGATTTCAAAATTGTAGAATAGATAAACAAGATTATACTGTATAGCACAGGGAAATATACACAAAACGTTATGGTAGCTCACAGAGAAAAAAATGTGACAATGAGTGTGTATATGTCCATGAATGACCGAAAAATTGTGCTGAACACTGGAATTTGACACAACATTGTAAAATGATTATAAATCAATAAAAAATGTAAAAAAAAAAAAAAAAAACACCACCAACCGTATTCAGAACGACACCTGTCAGCTGCAACCTTATGGTCTCAAGGTCTTGAAACTACACAACTATTTCAGACCTCAAACAATCTTTACTTAACAAGCACCTTTACTTCTTGCCAGCTCCAGTTATAACTCTTGAAAAACAATTCAGGTAAATAACTGTTACTTTGCGGTTTTTGCCTTTATCAGCTTCCCCATCTTGTAGTCTGACAGAATACAATTCAAGGGCTTCTGGACTCTGTGTCTCTGGTGTGTAGTCCTAACAAACCCCAAATAAACATCTTTTTATTTTTCAATCAGTGCTCCATGCCTCAAACTTTGGTTAACAATATATAAAGAAGTTAACCAGAGAGGTAAAGACACTTACCCAGGATCACACAGTTGGTGAGTATCAGGGCCAGAAAGTCAAAGCAAAGGCTGATGCTAGAGAAGTGTTAGCTCTTGGCTGGTGTGAGAATGGAAGGGCTGTATGCATTGAGACTGTGGCCATTAAATCCCATTCTTTATGGTGAGCCCAAGGTGCAGGAGGCCTGCCAGTGGTTTCTAGCCCCAGACCCATTAAATCAGTCTCTGACCAAGAGTCCAGGCCATCCATACGCTTTTTTTAAAGCCACAGGTGATTCTACTCTGCCATCAGCATTGAGAACCGTTCTCCACATTGGCTGCTCACCAGAATCACCTGAGGGAACTCATGAACGTACTTAGCACTGGCAGTTCTAAAAGTTCCCCAGGTGCACCTACTGTCAGCCAAAGCAGACATTTGCCAAAGATACTTGCCAAACCATTCCAAATATGTGGAACCTACCTTCTAGGATACCTGCCCCTGGCAGAGACACTCTGATAAAGTGGTAGAATGGAGAGTCGATGGGAGAAAAGAATGGTTCACTTAGGCACCCAGGATACTGGGTTCTGACACATGAATCCAGTGAGCTGTGCTCATAGGATTTAGTTGACAGGGATACTTAACCCTCACCCCCAAGTCAGCCTCTTGACCTCAGGGCTCATACTCTGTGGGAATGCCAAGGATGGAAAGAATGGTTAGCTTCAATTAAGAGTTAAGATGATGAAACTACAGTGAGACTGTCACTGGTCCGTGGAGCTCAGGACACCCTACTGAGTGGCAGCCGTGCCCCTGTCTAACAGACAATGAGATAAGATGTCTGCCTCCTGGACTAAGGTGTCTCATGAGTGAAATGGATAGAACCATTTCTTCTCTCATAGTCTAAAGCTGTGAAAATAAAACCAGAGAAGAGGCGAGAAAAAGCTGTGGGAAAGCATTGTACATGTGTCAGGTTAGAAAGGATATAAATACCAGATAAAGACATGCTGCTGAGAAGAGTGCACAGAAAGGACCCTGGTGGCTGCTGATCCAGCAGCCATTAAGCGAGGGCCTCCCGTGTGCCAGGCATCCACCCTGACCTCAAAGAATCTCATACAGAAGAGAGATGAGGCCCCACTGTATTTTGGGACACACCTCCCTGATGTAGATTTTAGAAAGAAAAAACTTGAACTGCATCTGAAGAAGCACTTTTTTTGAGAGTCGGGAATGGTGGGTTAGAATGAAAAGACCTCCTAGGGAATTGTAAGAGCAAGAAATTGATTCCAATAGAGGCTTCTGGGAAAGGTTTTCCTGAGGGAGTGGCATTTGAGCTGACAAAACTCAAAGTGTGGTTGGGCGAGCAGGGAAGGAGTCAGCATTCCAGAGAGAAAGCAGCCTGAAGGAACAGGCTGGTTGTGTTTCAAAGCAGTGAAGTGGTCAGTGTAGCAGGAACATGACAGAGTCCTTGAGGTCACCTGTGGATGTCAGTCAAATCTTACCTGCAGAAGTTTTGCTGGGCCCCTTTAGAGCCAAGTGCTGACAACACTTGCTCTAAATCGTTAGACTGGCTGGGCACTAAGGTATTAGCACCAACAACATGGCTGGCTCTGGGCCGAGCATGGTGAGGAAAGAGAAGATATGATTCCTGCCCTCAAGAAGCTTAAAATCTAATTGGGGGAGACAATGAATGAACATGGAGCTCTTGCAATCTATGTGACTTAGGAATATTTTATACTCAGATGACAATTAGTTTTGAAACTGTCAGGTAGGTAAGTTGGCCGAGTGTGGTTGTACAGTCTGCACACTGCAGAAAAGTGTCCAGCTGAGAGAGTGACTGAGAGCATCTTTCTGTAATTCATCTGCCTGGAGGGAACATAATTCACACAAAGACAATGCTTATGCTAGCTGAGGCCCTGAGGGCAGCAACTTTAAGAATAACAGGCAGTTCAAAAATTAAGAACAACACCTTGATTGAAAAGCTCAGTGGGGAGATTTAGTGAAGGAAGAGGAATTTGGATTGAGTCTGCCATGTGGCAGGATTGGAATAGGTGGGAGGCAAGATGGTATTCCAGATAAGCAGAACAGCTAGGGCTAAGAACTGAGGCTAGAATAAGCCTGGTAGGTGCTTAACGCATAATGTGACTCCACTGGCTTAGCACAGATCAGAAAAAAATGGACCAAAAAAAAAAAAATCAGCTGGGTTTAGGATCAGGAGGTCAGAGTGGGTGGCAGTGTGCAAACCAGAAGGAGCAGGTGCTCCTGGGCCTGGCTAGCATGTTCAGCTCTGAGCTTTACAATTTACTCGTTGGTGACACTGGCAAATATCTTATCTCTCTGAGTCTAAGGTTCCTCATCTATAAAAAATAAAAGAAACCTCATTCGCAAGCAAATCCACAGAAATAAAATGGAGAAAGAGCTACCTACTTCATAGGGTTGTAGATGGGCCGTCTCCGTGTAATAGGCGATAAGGATTTGTTGTATGTTTTGAGCAGGAATATGACAAGAAGGGGAAAAAGTATATGAGTTGACCAGCAGCTTTGAGAAAGGAGAGTAGAAAGTCACATGAGTTCTGGGCCATAGATCCAGGGGGTCCGCGGAGGGACGGAAGAGGGCAGCTTCAGATTTGGCTTTCTATTGGTCAGGCAGGAGTAAGCTCAGAGCCCAGTTCCTCTAAAGCTTCTTTCTGTTTCAGAGATCACAGTCCTCCAGGGTCCCAATGCTACCCCAAAAGGGGAAGGGAAAAGACCCCAGTTCTTGTTATACCAGAAAGGTAAGAATTCAGACAAGAAATGGAAAGTGCTGTGTAGCAAAAGATTTTAAAGGATTTATTTAGGAAAAGGAAAGTGCAGTTCCACGGATGGGAGGCAGGCTGATCCAAGGGAGGGAAAGCAGTAGTCTCTGTTCGTGCTTTCTCTTATACCCTTGCTTAGAGGTGGTCTTTTGATTGATTGACGGCTCTCGTCCCTGGAATGCCTAGTCATGTTTGTCCTTTTTGTGCATGTCCTTACCCATGATGCAACAGAAAAACCCATGGGGGGTGCCTAAACCATAGTGCTAATTATATTACAATGAACACTGGGTCATGTCTGGGTAGGTCTTTGTCGCTACCACACAGCTGCCGCTATTAGGTTCTAACCAGTTTCTTGCTGGCACTCACTTAGAGGAAATAAAGTCCCTTTATGCTGGAGGCAGGCATAATGCCATTTTTTGGACTATCCCCCCTCTCCTCCACCTACCTGCCCAGTGCCCCCACTTAGCTACCTAACACCAAGACCAGAGAGAGCCCAGCAGCTCGGCCACTCTGGCCAAAAAGAAACTTCAGCCATTAGTTGCTCCAGGAAGTAGATAAGAGATCCTAAAACAAATGGGGATTAAAAAGGAAATTTCAGGAAGGAAGTCCTAGAAGGAAAGGGTGACAGTGTTTGCTAATGCTCACTTAGCACAGACTACGTGCTTTACAGGTTTCAATCCATTTAATCATCACAATCCTCCTATAAGGTAGAAACTTGTAATGAATTCCACTTTACAGAGGGGAAAACAGAGGTACAGAGCAGTCAGGCCCCTTGCCCAATATTGCTCAACTAGTACGTAACAGAGGGGAGAGCCTGGCACCAGAGCCCTCATGCCTTACCTCTCTGTCATGGTGCCCTGCAGAAAACCTGCTGGTGAAAAACACACATGGGGATGAATTAAAATAAGTAACCAGTATAGACCCAAAATAATTGAAAATAGAAATTCAAACATGTTCAGCACCATTCACAATAGCCAAAAGGGGGATGTAGCCCAATTGTCCACCAAGGGATGAATGGATAAAGAAAATGTGGTGTATCCATACAATGGAATACTGAAATATTATTCATTCATAAAAAGGAATGAAGTATTGATATATGCTACAATGTGGTTGAACCTCAAAAACATGCTAAGTGAAAGAACCCAGACACACAAGGCTACACATTGTATGATTTCAATTGTATAAAATATTCAGTAAAGTAAATCCATAGACAGAACACAGATTGGTGGTTACCAGGAGCTGGGGGGTGAAGGGAATAGGGAGCAACTGCTAAACAGGCACAGGGTACTCCCTGAGGGTGATCAAAAGGTTTTGGAACTAGATAACAGTGGTGGTTGCACAACACTGTGAAGACACTAAGTGCCACTGAATTTTACACTTTAAAATGGTTAATGTTATGTTATGTAAATTTCAGTTTAGTTTGGAAAATAACAACAATAAGTAACCAAATCTCAAGATGGGCAAGGCTGGGGAGGGAGGCACCTGCGTGGATGGAGGGGTGCAGACTGTAGAAAGGTGTAGGATACACATTCAGCCTCTGACTCATGCATGTGTAAACCCAACTTTGTGGCATCACTTGGTTGGCAGGAAAATGTAATGAATAGCAGTGTCTGATAGTCATCAAATATCTCCCACGTTCCAGGCACTGTACTATGCATTTTACTAGTATCCTCTTATCCAATCCTCCAACAGTTATCTGTGATAAAAATACATATTGTTCCCTAGTGTGGTGAGCCAAACAGAGGCTGAAACTTGCCCAAGAGCCTAACTCTTACTGTGTGGCAGAGCCAGGATTCAAATGCAGGTCCCTTAAATTGCTAAACACTGCATTCCACCATACCTCTCCCTTCAGTCCTTCCACACGCAGGGTTACTCCAGGACTGGGAAGATCATTTCTGTGGACATCCAGCCTCACTTCTCCCAGCTTGTTACAATCCTTCGGGGAAAGAGAAATGGACTCGTTCTCCCACCAGCAGTGTGTCCCAGAACTCCCTGCCTGAGAACAGTTTGAACCAAGGGCGGGCAGCTCAGCCATGCCGTTTCTAATTTCCTTCGCCAGCCAGAGATGGACAGAAGCCATTGAAGCTCAGAGCAATTGCTTTGTTTCTAGTGAATTAAAACAACTGTTAAACCACAAGATGGCGGAATGGTAGGACCACAAGCTCGCCTCTCCTTGTAACTACAATGAAACCACAACTGAATGCTAAACAACCATTGAAAAAAGACAGGAGCCCAGCAAAAAAGATCTTCTTCAACTGAAAACTTAAAGAGGGAACCACAGCAGGACGGTAGGAGAGGTGTGCTCGCCATATAATTGGGCCCCATACGCCCTGGGGTGGGCGACCCACAAGCTAAAGATTTGTTAAATTGCAGAGGCCCTACCACAGGAGTGAGAGCTCTGAGCCCCACATCAGGCTCCCCAGCTTGGGTCCTGGCACTGGGAAGAGAAGGGGACCCCAGGACATCTGGTTTTGAAGATCAGGGGGGCTTGGTCCTGGGAGCCTCATGGGACTAGGGGAAATGGAGACTCCATTCACTTGAGAAGCATACGTGGAAACTCAAGTGCACCAGGTCCAAGGGCAGAGGCAGTGACTTCAGGAACCTGGGCCAGATGTGCCTGCCAGTTTTGGAGGGTCTCCTGGGGACATAGGGGATATCTGCGGCTCACCCAGGGGACAAAAAAGCTGGTGGCAGACATTCTGGAATGTTCATCTACATGAGCTTTCCTGGAGACTGACATCTTAACTGGATCACTAGCACCAAGACCTAGCCCCACTCAACAGCCTGCAGGGAAGCCTCAGGCCAAACAATATACAGGGTGGGAACACAGCCCAACCCATCAATAGACTTCCTAAGCCACAAAGGCCTCTAGACACAGGCCTACCCCCCAGAAGTCCAGGGCCAACCTTCATCCAGCAGTGGGCAGGCACTGGCTCCTCCTGCCAGGAAACCTGCATAAGCCTCTAGTCCAGCCTCACCTACCAGGGGCAGATACTAGAAATAAGAAAACAACTATCTCAAAGCCTGTGGAAGGAATCCACAAACACACAGAAAGATAGACGATATGAGGCGGCAAAGCAATATCTCCCAGGCCAAGGCACAAGATAAAGTCCCAGTAGAAGAAATAAGTGATGAGGAGATAGATAATTTATCTGAGAGTTTAAAGTAATGATGGCCAAGATGTTTAGAGAACTCAAGGGGAGTATAGATGCACAGAGTGAAGTTTTTAGCAAAGACTTGGAAAATATACAGAACACCCAAACAGAGTTGAAGAACAAAATCATTGAAATGAACAATGCACTAGAAGGAACCAAGAATAGACTAAATGAGACAGAAGAAAAGATAAGTGAGCTAAAAGACAGATTAGTGGAAGTCACTACTTTAAAACAGAAAAAAAGAATAAAAAGGAATGAGGATAGTTTAAGATAACTCTGGGACAACATGAAGTACACTAATATTCACATTATAGGGGTCCCAGAAAGAGAAGAGAGAGAGAAATGGACCTGAGAAAATTTTTGGAGAGATAATAACTTGAAAACTTCTCCAAGGGAAAGGAAACAGTCACCCAAGTCCTGGAAGAGCAGAGAGTACCACACAGAATCAACCCAAAGAGGAACACACCAAGGCACATAGTCATCAAATTGACAATTAGAATAAGGAGAAAATATTAAAATTAGCAAGAGAAAAGCAACAAATAACATACAAGGAAATTCCCATAAGATTATCAGCTGATTTTTCAGCAGAAACTCTACAGGCCAGAAGGGAGTGGCAAAGTATATTTAATGTGACACAAGGGGAAAACTTAAAACCAAGAATATTCTGTCCAGCAAGGCTCTTGTTCAGATTGGATGAAGAAATCAAAAGCTTCACAGATAAACAAAAGCTAAAAGATTTCAGCACCACCAAACCAGCTTTACAACAAATGTTAAAGGACCTTCTCTAGTCATCAAACCATAAGAAAAGAGAACAAAAAGAAGAAAGAGAAAAAAAAAAAAAAAAGGGAGAGACCTACGAAAGATTGCTTTGGCTGTTTGGGGTCTTTTGTGGTTCCTTATAAATTTTGGAATTCCTCTAGTTCTGTGAGGAATGTCACGAGTATTTTGATGGGGGTTGCATTGGATCTGTGGATTGCTTTGGGTAGTGTAATTTGATAGTGTTGATTCTTCCAGTCCAAGAGCACAAGAAATCTTTCCATTTCTTTGTGTCATTTTGGTTTTCAGAGTATAGGTAACCTCCTTGGTTAAGTTTATTTCTAGGTGTTTTGTTGTTTTTCAGGTAATGGAAATGTCTCTGCCAGTTATAAAATTCTGGTTTTTGAAGTGAAAAAAAAGTAAATGAAGGGCAACAAATGACAATATATCCTTCTTTTTTTTATGGGTGAGTTGTATCCACATATATATATATGTATATATATACTGCATCTCAATTATTTATTCAACTATTGATGTGCGCTTAGGATGCTTCCGTATCTTGGCAATTATAAATAATGTTGCTGTTAATAGCAGGGTGTGTGTATCTTTTTGAGTTAATTCTTATTTTGTAGTTGGCTTTATTCCCTTGATAACTATGTAAGTTTAAAAAGCTAAAGCTCTAAACGTTCTTAGAAACAATGAACAGTACATATATGTAAGTTTAAAAATAAATGTGCAGTAAAAAAAAAAAATGATCTATCAAGCCATGAAAGACATAGAAGAAACTTAAAAAGACATTACTAAATGAAAGAAGCCAGTCTGAAAGGCTACAAACTGTACAGTTCCAACCAAATGACATCCTGGAAAAGGCACAGCTACAGAAATAATAAAAAGATTGTGGTTTCTAGGGGTTTGGGGAGAGGGAGAGAGGGAGGAATGAATAGATGGAGCACAAGGGATTTTTAGGGCAATGAAATTATTCTGTATGATACTATAGTGGCGACTACATGTCATTATGAATTTATCAAAACCCATAGAATGTACAACATCAAGAGTGAACCCTAATGTAAACGATGGGCTTTGGTTGATAATAATGTGCCCATGTTGGTTCATTGATTGTACCAAATATGCCAGATTGATGAGGGATGTTGAGGGTAGGGGAGTATATATGTGTGGGTGGGGAGGGATCTGTGAGAACTCTGTATTTTCTGCTCAATTCTGCTGTAAACCTGATATTGCTCTAAAAAAAAAATAGTCTATTTTAAAAGTAATTAATTTTTTAAAAAAGCAATTGTTAAACATTGAGGCCATCTTCTGCACTCCTGCTGCAGAATTATTCAGAAAAGAAGTTTGCATGACAAAGACACAAACCAATGACGGTGAAAAGCCCAGCATCCGAGAGAACCAGACTCCTTCCTAAAGTGTCCTGAAGTGTGGAAATAACGAAGGATCTGTCAAAGACTCAAGCGGAAGCAGAGGATGAAAAATGGATAATCTTTTTTAAGAAAAAACTTGTCACTGGCAAGGAGAGAGCTATAGAGTTGGCCCAAATCCAGGAACTCAGACAGTTTAACCCTCACTCAAGTGTCAAACAACCCAGGCCTCCCAGAAAAGCCAGAGTTGAGGACAATTGATGACACTCAGGAAAGTGTAGTAGGATTTTGAGGAAAAGAAGAGACATCTGGTAAGGTCTCAGTGGGTTATCTAGAAAATTAAGCAGGAATGATTCTGGAAGTTCTGATTAAACACTGGCCACTTTCTGTTTGTTTTTTGTTTTTTTGGTTTTTTTTTTGGTTGGGGGAGATAATTAGGTTTACTTATTTATTTATTCTTAGAGGAAATACTGGGGATTGAACCCAGGACCTCATGCACGCTAAACACGCACTCTACCACTTGAGCTACACCCTCTCCTGAGACTGACCACTTTCTAAGGGAACTTCACGTATCAGGAGAAGAAAAGGCGCATGGGCTTTGAGCGCGGCTCAAACCTCAGGCTTCATCTTACCAGTCAGATGACTGGCTGCGAAACTTCCCTTCTAGGACCTCCAGTTTTCTCTCCTAGGACAGTAGACTATCACCTTCTATTCTTTTTTAATTTTTTCCACTGGGAACACACATGTTCTACATGATGCTGGTGAAGCCTTCTGAATTCTCACAGCTCATTTACTCTGGTCCACTCCACATTAACAGAAAATTCCTTTCTTCCCATAACCGTGTTCTTCATAAGCCATTTTGAAAGTCTTATGTTGTTTTACCTGAAGGTCACATCTCTCCTTTCAGATTATGGCTCCCCAGCTGCAGGATAATAGGAGTTATTTAATTTCTTTGAGTCACAGTATCTTATGAAAACAGGGATAATGAATATTAAGTGACATCTAACTCTCATGATTTTCAGAGGATTAAGCAAATAAGCATGTGTGAAATGCCTAGCATATAGAAAACATGCTTATAAAAAAATGTCAGTCTCATCTTTTCCTAAGAGAGGAACCTCAAAAGAGAGATGGCATCTCTCCACACACACTAGTAAATATTTTCTCTCCGAATGGCTCCATTTCAGATCACATTAAGCACATGTTTGGGACATCACCAATAGGTACAGATGAGGGAGTGTCTAGCCAATGACTAACAGGAGGAGGGTATATTAGTGAGGCTAATTAAAGCTAGCTACTGTAGCAATCAACCCCCAAATAGCAGGAGCTTAACATAGTAAAGATTTACTTCTCTCTTGCATCACAGTTCAAGGCCAATGTCACGTTCCTGGGTAGCTCTCCTCCAAGCGGTGAGTGACTCAGGGACCCGGGGTCTTTTTACGCAGGCCAGCCTAGAACTGTCATACGTCATTCCTCCTACTGGCCAGAACAAGTCACATGGCCCCAGTCTAACTGCAAGAGAAACAGAAACATTCTTTTTGTGACCAGAGGAGCATGGACACAGTCTGACAAGCAGGCGG
This sequence comes from Camelus ferus, assembly GCF_009834535.1. Lineage (NCBI taxonomy): Eukaryota > Metazoa > Chordata > Mammalia > Artiodactyla > Camelidae > Camelus > Camelus ferus. Next base: position 51,384,859 of record NC_045711.1, on the reverse strand, counting down.
CATCTCCCCGACACAGCCTCGAAGGCACTGCAGGGAGGAGCGAGTGCCAGCCCACCCCACCTGTTGCCTTAAAGAAACATGAGCAACTCGGTATCCCATGACGTGAGCTTCACCAGGGCCCAGCTGCTCTTGAGAAGCTCTGCCTGTTCTTGGTCCAAGTGGAGCCTGTCCTGAGAGAAAGCTGAGGCTCCTGGGCAGAAGGTGAGAATCTCACTCAGTGCCAGGGCGACCTGGCCTTTTCCATGTGCAAGCCTGGGAAAGGGAGCCTTGACTCACCTCACAAGGAGAGAGGCACCAGTGAGTGTGAACAGTCTCTGCAAGAACACACACACGTACCGGGGAAACCCAATACGGAAAGTATCCACAGGTCTTCCTCAACTTAACGATGGGGTTACGTCCCAATAAACCCATCACGAGTTGAAAATATGAAAAAGTCAAAAATACATTTAATACACCTAACCTACTGCACATCATTGCTTAGCCCAACCTTAAACCCCTACCTTAAACATGCTCAGAACACCTACATTAGGGTACATTTGGGCAAAATCATCTAACACACACAGCCTATTTTAAAATAAAACATTGAATTCTCATGTAATTTAGTGAGTAGTGTTCTGAAAGTGAGAGACAGAATGGTTGTCTGGGTTCAGAATGGTTGTCAGCGTATCAGTTGTTTTCCCTGGGGATTGCGTGGCTGACCGGGAGCCGCACTGCAGAGCATCACGGAAGAGTGTCGCCCACATATCGCTAGCCCGGGAAAAGACCAAAATTCAAAATTCCAAGTACAGTTTCTACTGAATACATGCCACTTTTGCACCATCATAAAGTCAAAAAATCCAAAGCCAAACCATGTTAAGTTGGAACCATCTGTATTTAAAACTATTCTAGACCTATTTCCTGTTTTGGCAACCCACCTTCTTTCTGCCATTGTGGTCCTTGGAAAAGGGGAGAGAAAAACCAATTCAGGAATGTGAAAGACAGTGTGTAAGGAAAGATACTGTCCAACAACAAAGATTTCCCTCTAATGGGGGCCCAGGAGTGGAAGTGGAAGGACAGGACTTCAGACAAACACAAGTGCCAAGAGAAGTGCCTCACTTCCCCAGCATGCTATCAAGTCTCCTTTTGCCCTTTTGACCCTTTCACCACCCTTCATACTGCTCTGTACCCCAAGGGGCTGACGTGGTAGATCCACTAGCAGACTCCCTGGCTCTCTCACTTCCATTTGGGCTGAGCAATGGGTCCTGTTACAAGCAGGAGACTGGAGGATGGGAAAACGGTGAGGTGGAAGTATTTATTCCCACAGCGCTTTCTCCTGGGTAGCCAGCCTTCAGCATCCAGACTCTCTGTTGAAAGCCACGGCTGCAGCACTCAGCCCCTCCTGTAGCTACAGGTCTCTAAGGGCGGCTGCCCCCTCCCCTTGCCCCATGTTTCACTCGTCCACGATGCGAGTCTCCACCACGCTCCCTTGGTGAAAGCATTTACACTGTGCATGCTGAGTCCATCTCATCTGTGTAGCCAGTGGCCTGCCCAGGGAGAAAAGCTGTGTCCCGGAGGCTGAAGGAATTGCTTCTGGACCCCAAGGCTGAATGACCCAGTGACATGAAGTTTCACGGCAGCCTCACGCCCAGGAGGTCACGGGATGCTCTAGAAAGAGCCCTGAGTTCTAGAACCATTTAGGTGAATAATTTGTTTCACATATGTGGGCGGTTCCTTGGCCTCTCTGAGCCTCATTTTCCATATCTGTAAAAAACAGTGTGATACCAACTTTGTCATGAGGATTCAGGGAGCAAAGTAGATGGCGTACAGTGACAGCCACAGAGGAGTCCCAATACATGTCACCTTCCTCCCTTCCTCCCTTCTTTCCCCTCTCCCTCCCTTTCTCACTTTCTTGCTCTCTCCCTTTTAAATTTCTCACCTATAAAATAAAGAGGAATTTTAAAAACTCAGATTTGAAACAACAACCTAGTTAAGTAACCATCTACTGCACACACAACTCTGAAGCGTTGAGTAGAGACCACGAGGCTACGTGAGACTCTGTGGTGCTACTGGAGGGTTAGGAGGCTGACAAGGGAGACAGATTCCCAGCACCTGCAATGGTGGACTGACCAAAACATCAAGGGAGCACAGTGCACAGAGCAATTAATCGGACCTAGGAAATGGAAAAACACATCCTGAAGGAGTACAGTCCTGAAGTTCTGGGTTTTCAGTAAAACAGTTGGGACTGTTAATTGCGTATTCACAACAAACACACATTTCATACAGCAACCTGTCACTGTCCAGCACGCTGGGCCTGATGTCCAATTCTGCCCTTGGCAAAACATTCTTCAGAGTGTAAATGACATTTTCTTAGGGTTTTATCCAAAAAATAAAAAAGAATGCCAAAAAAAAAAAAAAGAAAGAAAAGGAAAACAACACTCTACACCCTGGGCTTCTGACTGCAGAGTTACAGAGCTGGTTTGCTGAGAAAGTCACTAAGCAGCTCCCCTGCAGCCCAGGGGCAGTGTCGCCCGCCCCACTTCTCACATCTTTTACACTGCATGTGACTCGCCCTCTCCCAGCTCACACCCTTCAAGGTCCCCCTCTGCCCTCAGGATAAAGATGAAATCCAGGTCACTGAGCTGGTCCATGGGGCCCTTCATTATTTGACCCACCTCCCTCCCCACCACAGGATGCCTGACCCTTTTACCCTCTGCTCCTATCACGCAAATTACTCATAAAGCCTTGAACAAATCACAGTACAGTTAATCCTTGAAGAATGTGGGTTTCAACTGCAGCAGGTCCATTTATATGCGGGGTCTTTTCAACAGTAAATACTACAGTATTATGGGATCCATGGTTGGTTAAATCCTCAAAGAACCCTGGATTCAGAACTGCAGTATGGAGGGCCAAGTGTAAAGTTATAGGCAGATTTTCAACTTCACAAAAGTGGGCACCCCTAACCCCAGCATTGTTCAAGGGTCAAGTTGTGATATATGCTTTCCTCTCTGCTTGGAACATCCCGTCCCAATCTGTCCACTTCTCATCTACTTATTAAAAACTATTTTTAAAGTACCACTTCTTCCCAGAAGCCCCCCTGGCTTTCTCCTCTGAGCCACCTGCCCTTCTCTATGTGTATGACAGACATTTTGCACTGCACTGGGATTTGCTTATCTATCACCCACTAGATGAGCAACTTCTTGGAGGGAAGTACATGTCTTATTTGTAATCTGAGCACCAAGCAGAGGGTCTGGCACATAGTAGATGTCCAATTAATGTGGAATGAATTAAATAACAACGAGTGAACGCTAAGAGAAGCAATTCAGAAATCCAGCCAAAAAAAAAAAAAATCAGAAATCCAGCTAGATACATCCATTCATTCAGCAAGACGGTCCTGGAAACTCCAGGGCTGAGATGAGCATTTGGACTCATGTGAAAGCATATGGATGTGAAGGGGACACCACTCTGAAGAGAAAGTGAACGGAGCAGTCACTGGAAATTGAGCTGCAACTTCAATGAGGGAAATAGCCACAGTAGGTCCTCACCACAGTCCCGTGTCATAGATAATAAAATCTATTTCCAACCTCATGTTCCACACTAGGCAATAAACACTTGGTTATCTAGAATCTCACAGCTAATGAGTGGTGAGCCAGGATTCATACCCAGGCAGCTTGACATCTGAATCATGTGCTCAACCATCCACGATAGCCTCGCACTTGGCCACCAGTTCCTTATCACTCCCAGGTCCCAAAAGACCAGGCTCAGGTTCCCATCCTTGCCTTGAATTCCATGATGCTACCTGAACTCTTATGATCGTGCCCTGCACCCAGCCTGCAAAGTCAGTGTTTCCTTTGTCCCAAAAGGCCAGACTAGAGGTCCTCTGATAGAGGCCTCTGCCAAGAATGCCTAAGACAGGATCACCAGCCAGGGTGACCCATGGAAGGGACTAAAGGCAGGGAAGGGCCCAAGGAGGAAGGGGGTACAGGCTGCCTGAGCAAATGTGCCAAAGGGTAGGGCCCAGGCCAGGCATTTTAGAAAGTAAAGTTCCCCAAACTGCCCAGAGCTCTGTCCCTAAAGCTTCTCTTTATCCACGTGGCATGAATTCAGATAAGGAATCCACTCACGTTGTTTATTGTTTCCTAGATGAAATACTTCTTAGGAGCTATCAGCTTACATCTCTGAAAAGCCTAAACTAAAAATGCCAGAATTTTTAGACTCAAAGACTCCTTGATTATTAGAGCCGGAGTAATTAATGTGACAACAAAAGTTGCACTTATCACCTATGCCGGACCCTGGGATGAGCTCTTGATGTGCAGCCACCTAATTCTTAACAACAATCGTCCCTGCAAAGTGATACCATCCTAATTTTTATGGCTGAACAACCTCATGATAGGAAAGATTAATTAACTTGCCTAAAGCCAAACAATGGTGTCTAAGCCGGGGGTCAAATCCAGGTGATCTAAGCCTAATACTCAAGTCCCATCCCTTCATACCAAGGTCAGACCACTGCCTCTTTTTGTAAATAAAGTTTTATTGGAACACAGTCACACGCATTCTGTCTGTGCCTGCCAGTTGTCCCACAAGGCCTGGCTGAGCAGTTGCCATGGAGACCATATGGCCTGCAAAGCCTATTACAGGACCTAAGACCTTTACAGGAAAAGTTTCCCCACCTTGCCTTGGACTTTGCTGCTCTGGAAAGTTTTTAGTCCAACCTTTGTTTTTTAAGATTATCAAACTGATGTCCAGATATGTGAGGTGCTGTGTCAGCAGCCACAGTAGCTCTCCCTCTTATCTCACTGCTTTCATTCAATAAATATTTACTTTCTTCACTGTGTTGCTCACTCTAAGAAAGATGAATTGGTTCCAGCCCTGAGAAACTAAAATTATAGTTGTGAAAACGTATGTACATCCTAGAAAAATCCTTTAAATGCAAGTGTGCATACGCTACACACTCCCACCATGAATCTCTCCAGGCTCCCCTCCTGCTGCCTTCCCCATCTCTCCCTACCCTCTGGCCTTCCTTCTTTCCCCAGCAGGTTATTAAAGATGGACCATGAGCCAGAAAATAAGCCCTGGCATCGGAAGCTAGGAGATCAAGACAACTGGGCACAGGGAGGAAAGTAAAGTGTGAGCTATTCTGGCAAGTGGGTCAGGAGGTCAGTATGGAGGCTACAAAATGTGTGAGGGAGGCTGATAACTTCAAAGCACAGAACCCAAGCAGACCTCCCAAGTCAGAGGTTTGACAGATGTCCTGCCCTTAATAAAAATTATGCTTCCGCTCCACTTTTCACAGGAACTTAGACTGCTTTTTCAGCAGCATGGTTGGGAGAACTAAGTAAACAACACTCTCTTGGTTGCCGTTTCCAAGTGCCTTATTTGATGTACAAGGTTTGTCTGGGTTTCTCCTAGTAGAAAACTAAGAAATGTATATGAGAATCAGTTGACTGACTGCATTAGCTAACCCTGTTACCTAACCCTGTTAGGGCAAAAGCTACCTCTTGGAAACCAAAACTTATTTTGACAAGGTGAGATAAAAAGACCTCAGAGGCAGAGAAGGACTTCTCCCTCACAGGGAGTGCAAACCAGTAGGGAAGAAAGGACATGGGCTAAAAAGCAACACAATGGAATATGCTGGGCTTTAGAAGTCACCAGTTACAGATCTGTCCTTTCAGATCACACCCTCACAGGCTATGAAAGCCCAAAGTACACTTAACCCTGGAACAATTGGTGGGGGCAGGAGGCGGCGACCCTCTTCACAATGGAAAATCTGCATGTAATTCATAGTCAGCCCTCAGGACACGTGGTTGGGTTCTGCCGTGTCTGTGCTTCCTCATCTCTGGATACAACCACAGACAGTGTTTACTATTTTTAAAAATCCACATATAAGTGGAGCCACACAGATCAAACCCGTGTTGTTCATGGGTCAACTGTAATTGAGTAAACCTCTCAGATACTCAGCATCTTCATTTCCAACCTGGAGATAGTCTTACCTATGACAGAGAATTATGAGATTATTGTCAGTATTAAGAATTATTAGCTCATTCAAGTTAATAATAAAAGAAAGCCCAGTTCAAAAATGGACAGAAGACCTACACAAGCAATACTTCAGTGAAGACATACAAATGGCAATAGGCACAATGCTCAAAATCACTAGTTATCAAAGAAATGCAAACCAAAACTACAATGAGGTATCACCTCACACCAGTCAGAATGGCCATCACTCAAATGTTCACAAACAAAAAATGCTGGAGAGGGTATAGAGAACCCCCCTACACTGTTGGTGGGAATGTAGTTTGGTGCAGCCATTATGGAAAACAGTATGCAGATTCCTCAAAAGACTAAAAATAGACTTGCCATATGATCCAGCAATCTCACTTCGGGACATATACCCAGAGGGAACCTTAATTCAAAAAGATACATGTACCCCAATGTTCATAGCAGCGCTATTTACAATAGCCAAGACATGGAAACAACCTAAATGTCCATCAACAGATGACTGGATAAAGAAATTTTGGTATATTTATATAATGGCATACTACTCAGAGACCAAAAAGAATAAAATAATGCCATTTGCAGCAACATGGATGGACCTGGAGATTGTCGTCCTAAATGAAGTAAGCCAGAAAAAGAAAGAAAAATACCATATGGTATCACTTATATATGAAATCTGGAAAAAAAAAGAAAAGACAAATGAATTGATTTACAAAACAGAAACAGACTCATAGACATATAAAACAAACATATGGTTTCCAGAGGAGGAAGGGGGTGGGAAGGGATAAATTGGGAGTTCTAGACTATGTATATAAAATGAGTTCTAGACTATGTATATAAAATAGATAAACAACAAATTCATACCTTATAGCACAGGGAACTATATTCACTACCGTGTAACTTATGGTGAAAAAGAATATGAAAATGAATATGTATGTGCTCATGTATTATTGAAGCATTATGCTGTACCCCAGAAACTGACACATTATAAACTTACTATACTTCAATAAAAAAATATATATATATATGTATATATATAAAGAATTACTAACTAGCATTTGTTTAGCACTTTACAATGAATAAACCACTTTGCCTTAGTGTTTTATGAAACAGAAGAAGTGATGTGAGAATTAAACCTTTGTGGAAACATCTACCTCATACTCTTTTCCTTTTAACTATAGAGCTGCAATACAGAAGTGTCTTCCCATGAGTTCCCTACTTGATCCTAAGAGTCTGATGCCCAGGTGTTGATGCACTTGGCCTTTGGGGGGGGAAGCCCATTCTTCTAGGAGGAAATTTCAACTATATATACTGTCTTAAATAGGATCTTGGGCAAGTTACTTCTTTTTGAATTTCAGTTTTTTCTCATCCATGAGATGAAGTTATGACCACTTAGGTCATTGTGCTATCAAGAAAGAATTCTTAAGTCCAAGTACAGGAGATATATAGGAGAGAAGTGGGTTAATAATACCTCTTAACCAAAGGCAAGCTATTTCCTAAATTAGACCAGAATTCGTAATGTTTGTTTTCACCTATGATGAAGTTCCATGTCAAGAAAGAGTGGTGTGCTGGGACAACCACACAAAGTCACCGAAAGCTGATTGTTAAACATTCAAGAATTTTACAGGCCAGTTGTTATACTGCTGGTAGTTTGAAATTGACCGTGGTGAAATTATTTATACCATAGAAATCGGCAAATACTACAAGTCATGGTTCATTTGTAAAAAGAAAAAACTCACTGCTTCTCTTCTTGATACTTTCTTCTATACTCTGCTACAATACTCTACCCACAAAATACTTCATTTCTGATCACCGAATGTACAAGGGATTTTCCCACACCAAGCAATTCTCAGGAAACAGCTGAGTGTCCTACAATTTAACTCAATTCTGACACTATCTACCTGGAGTTAGCATCAGATCCCATAGGTTAAAGGTTCAGTCACACAAGACTGTCCCCAGTTTAGAAGCCAAGCCCAAGTCCAAATTGTCACCTATGCTTCTGACTGACCAGCTATAAATCAGAGGTTCCCATGAACCTCAGATGCAGTAATTTCCTAGAATAGCTCACGGAACTCAGGAAAACTGCTTACTTACTAGATTGGTTTATGACAAAACAATATGATTCAGGAACAGCCAGATGAAGAGATGCATAGGTCAAGGTGTGGGGAAGGGGAGTGGAATTTCCATGCCCTCTCTGGTTGTACTACCCTCCCCACACCTCCACCTGCTCACCAATTGGGGAGCTCTCTGAACCCTTTAGTTAGGATCTTTATGGAGGCCTCATTACATAGGCACGATTGATTAAATCAACCGCATTTGGTGATTAGATCAACCTCCAGCCCCTCTCCCTCCCCTGGAGGCCAGGGGTTGGAGCCAAAAGTTCCAGCCCTCTAATCACATAGTTGTTTTCCTAGCAATCAGCTCCCCATTTGGGGGGCTTTTTAAAACATCACCTCATTAACATAAGCTCAGATGTGGCTGAAAAGGGCTTGTTATGAACAAAGGGTGCTCCTTTCACCATTATAGCTCTATCACAGAGGAAATTCCAAAGGTTTTAGGAGCTCTCAGCCAGGAACAGGACAAAGACCAAATGTCTCCTCTCATCTCACAATATCACAGTTTGGTTTTTTTTGTTGATGATGGTGCTGTTTTTGTTGTAGTTTTCTCCAGGTTTCTAATTTACCAGCATACCACTGACAATGTGAACAGCTTGGCAGTCACCAGAGAATCTAGATCAGTGGTTATTTCCAAGAATTTCATTCCTGGACATCAGCCAAGATGGTGGAGCAGAAAGGCCCTAAGCTTACCTCCTCTCACAGGCACATCAGTATTACAACTAATTATAGAACAACTACCAATGAAAAGGATCAGAAAAGATCTTCTACAACTAAAGATATAAAGAGAAACCACAGTGAGACAGGCAGTAGGAGCAGAGTCATGATATAGTCCCATATCCCAGGTGGGCAACCCACGAACAGGAGAATAATTACAATTAAAGAGGTTGTCCCCAAGGAGTGAGGGGTTTGCATCTCACATTGGGTTCCCCCAGCCCTGGGGTTCCTGCACTGGAAGACAAGCACCAGAATGTTTGGCTTTGAAGTCTAACAGAACTTTCAGAAGTCCCAGAGAGCTCAAGAAAATAGAGACCTCACTCTTAAAGTGTGGACACAAAATCTTACAAGCTTCGGGACATGCCAGAACCCACAGCCAACTGTGTCAAAAAACAAACAAACAAACAAACAAACAAAAAACTACCCATAAGTGGTCCAAAATAAGCTTTTGGGAACCCTGGGCAGCCAGACCCCAGTACCCATTTCTGCTCACTAACAGTCCAGCAAAGCCACAGAACCTGGTGTCACCCACCAGTGAGAGGGTACCTGCCCCAGGGTCTACTGGACCCTGACTCTGTCTACCAGTGAGCCAGCGCTAACCCTGGAGCCCCCCAGGGTTCCACAGCCAGTGGCCTTGTAACCTGCCTGGCAAACAACCAGACTAGGGGCCAATCAAGCTGACCAGAAGGCCCAGAGCAGTCAGCCTGCCACGAAAGAAAGACCACACAGCCAACACAGGGGGCACCTGTGAAGAGGGGAGCAAGCTGCTGGGACACATGGGGTATCTCCTACAAAAGGCCCCTTTCCCAAGGTCAAGAAACATAACAACCTACCAGATACACAGAAATAGAAACAGCAAATTAAGCAAAATGAGGGTACAGAGGAAAGTGTTCCAACAAAAGAACATGATAAAACCCCAGAAGAAGAACTAAGTGAAGTGGAGATAGACAATCTACCCAAGAAAGAGGTAGATTGTAAAGATGATCAAAGAACTCAGAAGAAGAATGGGTTCACAGAGCGAGAAGTTAGAAGTTTTTAAGAAAGAGTTAGAAAATATAAAAAAACAAAACGAAGATGAAGAATACAAAAATTGAAATGAAAAATACACTAGAAAGAATCAAAAGTAGACTAAATGATATAGAGGAACAATTCAGCAAGCTGGAACAGAGTACTGGAAATCACTGATACTGTACATAAAAAAGAATAAAGAATAAAAGGAAGGAGGACAGTTTAAGAGACACCTGGGACAACATCAAGCTCACTAATAGTCACATTATTGGGGTCCCGTACGGAGAAGAGAAAGAGAAAGTGGCAAAAATAATATTTGAAGACTTAATAACTGAAAAGTTTCCTAACTTGGGAATGGAAACAGATATCCAAGTCCAGGAAGCACAGAAAGTCCCAAACAGGATTAACCCAAAGAGGAAGACAAAGACACACTACAATTAAAAATGACAAAATTAAAGAGAACATTAAAAGCAGCATGAGAAAAGCAACAAGTTACATACAGGGAACTTCCATAAGGCTACCAGCCAACTTTTCAGCAGAAACTCTACAGGCCAGAAGGGAGTGGTACAATATATATAAAGTGATGAGAGGGAAAAACATACAACCAAGAATATTATACTTGGCAAGTCTCTCATTCAGATTTGATTGCCTAACCTAAGAGTTCCACATCATCAAACCAGCTATACAGGAAATGTTAAAGGGACTTTTCTAAGTGGAAAAGAAAAGACCACAGCTAGAAACATCAAAATTATGAAAGGAAAATTCTCATCAGTAAAAGCAAATATACAGTAAAGGTAGTAAGAAGGTTAAAAGACAAAATCAATGAAACCATCTATATCCACAGTAAGTAGTTAAGGGAAACACAAAACAAAAATATGTAAAATATAATATCATAACAGTAATCATGAGGGGAGGAGAGTACAAATGCAAGGTTGTTAAAATACATTGAAACTAAGAGATCAGCAACTTAAAACAATCATATATATGTGTATATATATATATATTTATGTATATATATGTGTGTGTGTGTATATATAGATACAGAGAGAGAAAGAGAGATTGCTATATATAAATCACATGGTAACCACAAATCAAAAACTTCAAGTAGATATACATACAAAAAAGAAAAAGGAATCCAAACATAACACTAAATATAGTCACTAAATCACAGGGAAGAGATAAAAAGAAGAAAGGATAAAAAAGAACTATAGAAACAAAACAAAAAAAAATTAACAAAATCGCGATACGAACATGCCTACTCATAATTACTTTAAACGTAAATGGACTAAATGCTCCAATCAAAAAGCATAGAGTGGCTGAATGTATACAAAAACAAAATCTGTATATATGCTGCCTACAAAAGATGTATTTCAGGTCTAAAGAAATACACAGACCAAGAGCAAAGGGATGGGAAAGGTATTCCACACAAATGGAAATCAACAGAAAGCCAGGGTAACAACACTTGTATCAGGCAAAATAGACTTTAAAACAAAGATTGTTACAAGAGACAAAGAACATTACATAATGATCAAGGAATCAATCCAAGAAGATATAACAATTGTAAATATATTGCACCCAATATAGAAGCACCTCAACATATAAGGCAAATACTAACACACATAAAAGGAGAAATCAACAGTAACGCAATAATAGTAGGGGACTTTAACACCCCACTTACATCAATAGGTAGATCATCCAGACAGGAAATCAGTAAGGAAACCCTGGCCTTAAACAGCACTTTAGACCATGTGCACTTTATATATATATCCCAAAACATCCAAATATACATTCTTCTCAATTGCACATGGAACATTCTCCAGGCTAGATCATGTGCTAGACCACAGAATAAGTCTCAGTAAATTTAAGAAAACTGAAATCATATCAAGCATCTTCTCCAAACACGATGATATTAGAGTACAAATTAACTACAAGAAAAAAAACTGCAAAAAACACAAACATGTGGAAGCTAAATAGTATGCCACTAAATAAGCAATGGATCACTGAAAAAAATCATCGAAGAAATTTTTAAAAATCACCCAGAGACAAATGAAAACAAAAATACAATGATCCAAAATCTATGGGATCCAGCAAAAGCAGTTCTAAGGTGAAGTTTATAGTGATACAAGCTTATCTGAGGAAACAAGAAAACATTTAAATAAACGACCTACCTTACTCCAAAAGGATCTAGGGAAAAGAAACCCAAACTGAATAGAAGGAAAAAATTATAAATATCAGAGCATAAATAAATGAAAAAGAGACTAAAAAGAAAAGATCAGAAAAATTAAGGGTAAATTCTTTGAAAAGATAAACAAAGTCAATAAACGTTTAGTCTGACTCATCAAGAAAAAAGAGAGGGCCCAAATCAATGAAATCAGAAATGAAAAAGAAGCTACAATCAACACCACAGAAATACAAAGGCTCATAAGAAATTACTATAGAACTACTATATGCTAATGAAATGGACAATCTAGAAGAAATAGAAAAATCATTAGAAATGTACAACCTCCCAAGACAGAAGCAGGGAGAAATAGAAAATGTAAAAAGACCAATTACCAGTAATGAAGTTGAATCAGTAATTTTAAAAAATTCCGAACAAATAAAAGTCAAGGACCAGATAACATCACAGGTGAATTCTACCAAACATTTAGAGAAGATGTAACATCTGTTCCTCTCAAACTACTCCCAAAAGTTGCAGAGGAAGGAACACTTCCAGAGTAATTCTATGACACCAGCATCATCTTGGTACCAGAACCAAAGATATCACAAAAAAAGAAAATGATAGGTCAATCTCACTGATGAACATAATGCAAAAATTCTCAACAAAATATTAGCAAATTGAATTCAACAATATATTAAAAGGATCATACACCATGATCAACTGGGATTTATCCCAGGGATGCAAGGAGAGGTCAATATCTGCGAATCAATCAATGTGATACACCACATTAGCAAAAAGAAGGATTAAAAATCACACGATCACCTCAATAGATGCAAAAAGAAAAACACTTTTGACAACATTCAACATCCATTTATGACAAAAACTCTCAAGAAAGTGGGTATAGAGGGAACATACCTTAACATAACAAAGGCCATATATGATAAGCCCAGAGCTACCGTCATACACCAGAAAACTACTAAAGCTCACCAATGAATTTGGTAAAGTTGCAGGATACAAAATTAATACACAGAAATCTGTTACATTTCTATACACTAACATTTACTATCAGAAAGAGAAATTAAGGAAACAATCCCATTTACAGTCACATCAAAAAGATTAAAATACCTAGGAATAAACCCACCCAAGGAGGTAAAAGACCTGACTCAGCAATGCATAAGACCCTGGTGAAAGAAACTGAAGATGACACAAACAAATAGAAAGATAGACCATGTTCCTGGATTGGAAGAATAAATATTATTAAAATGACTAAACTACCCAAGGCAATCTACAGATTCAATGCAATCCCTATCAAAATACCAATGGCATTTTTCACTGAACTAAAACAAATAATTTTAAAGTTTGTATGGAAGCACAAAAGACTCCCAAAAATCCTTAAAAATCTTGAGAAAGTAGAACAGAGCTGGAGGAATTGGGCTTCCTGTTTTCAGACTATACTACAATGCTATGGTAACCAAAACAGTATGGTACTGCACAAAAACACACACATATCAATGAAACAGTATAGAAAGTCCAGAACCCCACACACTTATGGTCAATTAATCTACAACAAAGGAGGCAAGAATATACAATGGAGAAAACACAGTCTCTTCAATAAGGGGTGCTGGGGAAACTAGACAGCTACCTGTAAAAGAATGAAATTAGAATATTTTCTGACACCATACACAAAAGTAAACTCAAAATGGATTAAAGACATAAGGCTGGAAACCATAACAATCCTAGACGAAAACATAGGCAGAACATTCTTTGATATAAATTATAGAAATGTTTTTTTAGATCTGTCTCCTAAGACAAATAAAACAAATGCAAAAATAAATAAATGGTATTAATTAAACTTAAAAGCTTCTGCACAATAAAGGAAAACATCAATAAAGCAAAAAGACAATCTGCTGAATGTAAGAAAATATTTTCAAATAATATAACCAATAATGGGTTAACATCCAAAATATATAAAAAGCTCATACAACTCAACATCAAAAAATTACAAACAACCTGATTTTTTTAATGGGCCAAAGACCTGAGCAAATATTTTCTCAAAAAAAAAAAAAAAAAAGACAACAGGCACATGAACAGATGCTCAACATCGTTAATCATCAGGGAAATGCAAATCAAAACCACAATGAGATACCACCTCACACTTGTCAGAATGGCTATCATCAAAATGAACACAAATAACAAATGTCAGCAAGGATGTGGAGAAAAGGGAACACTCATACACTGCTGGTGGGAATGTTGATTGGTGCAGCCACTGTGGAAAACAGTATGGAGGTTTCTCAAAAACCTAAAAATAGAACTACCATATAATCCAGCAATTCCACTCCTGTATATATACCTAAAATAAATAAAAACACTAACTTGAAAAGATACATGCATCCCAATGGTCATAGCAGCATTATTTACAATTGCCAAGACATGGAAGAAACATAAATGTCCATCAACAGACGAATAGATAAAAGAACGTATATATGTATGTGTGTGTGTATATATATACACACACACATACAAATATAATGAATTAACAGATGAATGGATAAAGAAATATATATAATGAAACACTACTCAGCCATAAAAAAAAAAGAATAAAATCTTGCCATTTGCAGCAACATGGATGAACTTGGAGGGCATCATGCTAAGTGAAATGCCAGATAAAGAAAAACACTGTATGTGTAGAGCACAATTTTTCAATTATACGTGAACATACATATATTCATTGCCACAATTTATATGTGGAACCTAAAAAAATAAAACAAATTAGTGAATACAACAAGAAAGAAACAGACTCACAGATATAGAGAACAAACCAGTGGTTAGCATTGGGGAGAGGGAAGGGGGAAGGGCAATATAGAGGTGGGGAAAAGGAGTACAAACCATTAGGTATAAAATAAGCTACAAGGATATATTATACAGCATCAGGAATATAGCCAATAATCTACTATAAATATAAATGGAATATAATTTTTAAAATTGTGAATCACCACATTGTATACCCAAAATATATAACATTATAAATCAACTAATCCTCAATATGAAAAAATAAATAAAATTTTTAAAAATTTTAAAGAATTTCATTTCCTGGGAATAGGATGAATGGTGGAAATTTGTCAGAACAAACTCAATTCTATGGTATTTTAGATTTAAGGGGCAATTTTCCTTTCCTTGAGAGAGGGGATCTTAAAATTTTCTCCCATTCCAGCACACATGTCATAAGTAGAACATATTCCTTTGGGTTTCCTGGGCTCAGTCAGATTTCCCATCACCCTGCCTTGTATCTATCCCTTTTCTGCCACTGAAGAAAGCACAGCAGAATCCCCTGCATGAGGTGAAACTTTTATAGGCGTAATCTTGAGGTTGCTCTCTTTTTGCTAAGAAAACAATTTGCAAACATTACTACTTCATTACTATCAAAATATTGGTTGGGACAAACTTCACTAAGGAACCAAGACCTAACTGTTAGGTCATATTTACCTCCTGACTTGTGTTCAATCCAATTTCCTCATTTTCCAAGATGAGTTTAAAGCAGCTTGTAACATTCTCTGAATTGACTTGGGAAAACAGAAAAAAAAAAATTTTCAGAGTTGGTACTTGTGATTTCACGCTGGTGCTTTTCCATAAGAAATCAGTCATTTGCTCATCTATCCATTGAGTAAACTCATACTGTACACTGGTTGTGTCCCCATCCTTCAACAGCTGCCAGAAGCAGCCATTAGAATTGCACATCTGATCCCCTTTCTTCTCTTCTTAAACCCTTCAATAACTCTCAGTTGCCTACAGAATGAATTTAAACTTCAGCATGACATAAAGAGCTCTCACAGTCTGACCCGGCAGCTGTCTCCAAAAGCCTCTTTGTAATTTCTGGAATGAAACATGTGCCCTCACAACTCTGACTTTTTCTTAGAAAATAATTAAAGAACACATTCTCATCATTAAAATTTTAAGCTACAAAATTTTTTTCTTTTTATTTTGTATCTATATGAGATGAAGGATGTTAACTAAAGTTATTGTGGTAATCATTTCATGATGTGTGTAAGGCAAGTCATTATGCCATACACCTTAAACTTACACAGTGCTATATTTCAATTATAGCTCAATAAAACTGGAAGAAAAGAAAATGCAGTTTAAAACAAAGTTCCTCTTTACACTCAACTTCTGACCCCCAATTTCAACCCCCTTCTCAAGGCAAACAAATAACAATTTAAGTTCTATCTTTATAAACTTTTAAAAAATACATTTACATACATATATGGATGGTGCATATATGAATATACTATTTTCATTTTAAAAATAATAGATGAAATAATACTACATGCATTATATGCAAAATAACTTTTTTCACTTTACATCTTAGAGATCTTCTCATATCTGTACATATGGATGTCTATCTTATTCTTCCAAAGAACTGAGTTGATTTCCATATTATGAATATATCAAATTTTTTAATCAATTTCCTTGAATTGTATGGATAGGTGTTAACTGTTTTCACAATTATGAACAATTCTGCAGTGAGTATCCTTGTATATATCTAATCACGTGTGTAAATATTTTTCTAGAACAAAAATTCTGCACTGGAATTTCTGGGCTAAAGAATATGCTGTTCAAGAGGAACGAATTAGTGATCTAGAAGACAGGGCAATAGAAAGCACCCATTCAGAAGAACTACAAGAGAAGCAAATAAAAAATAATGAAAATAGCATAAGGGACCTAGGGATAATATAAAGCGTCCCAATCTTCGCATAATAGGGGTCCCAGAAGGAGAAGAAAGATCAAAGGGGATTGAAAAGGTTTTTGAAGAAATTATGACTGAAAACTTCCCAAACTTAAAGGAGGAATCAGATATCCAAGTACAGGAAGCTCAGAGGGTCCCAAACAGGAAGAACCCAAATAGACCCACACCAAGACATATCATAATCAAGATGGCCAGAGTCAAGGATAAAGAAAGGATTCTAAAGGCAGCAAGAGAAAAGCAAAGAGTAAGTTACAAGGGAACCCCCATAAGGCTCTCAGCTGATTTCTCTACACAAACACTACAGGCCAGAAGGGAGTGGCAAGATATATTCAAAGCCCTGAATGAAAAAAAGATGCAGCCTAGGATCCTTTATCCAGCAAGGCTATCCTTGAGGATAGAAGGAGAAATAAAGAGTTTCACAGACAAAAAAAAAGCTGCAGGAGTTTAGCAACACTAAACCCATGCTAAAAGAAATATTGAAAGGGCTATTCTAAATAGAAAAGCAGCAGGATGCTACAGAAATGAGAAACACACAACTGGAAAGGTGATAACTCATGAATTACAAATAAAGTAAACATGAAATTATAAAAGAAGACATACAAATCACTGAGAGTGGGAGAGGGAGGCAGGGAAATATGGAATATCTTTTTCTTTCTTCTTTAAATTTTTTTAACAGTAGGATGGGTTTGAGATCATGTTACTATCAGTTTAATAAAAACAGTTATAGTAATGGGTTGATAGATTTACAAAAAAGGGTAACCACAAGCCAAAAATTTACAAAGGAGTCACAAAAATTAAATAAAATCCATGATAATACAAAGGAAAATTACCAAACCACAAAAGGAAGAAGAAAGGAACAAAGAGGATATACCAATTCAACTGCAAAGATAAGTTCAAAATGGCAATAAACACACATCTATCATTAATTACTGTAAATGTTAACGGACTAAATGCTCCAGTCAAAAGACACAGAGTGGCAGACTGGATAATAAAGCAAGAAGCTTCAATATGCTGCATACAAGAGACCCACTTTAGGGAGAAGGACACATATAGATTGAGAGTGAAAGGATGGAAAAGGATATTCCATGCAAATGGAAAAGCCAAAAAAGCAGGTGTTGCAGTACTGATTTCAGACAAAATAGACTTTAAAACAAAGGCCATAAAGAAAGATAAAGAAGGACATTTTATAATGATTAAAGGAGTGATACAAGATGAGGATATTACACTCGTTAATATATATGCACCCAATATAGGAGCACCTAAGTACATACAAGAATTACTAACAGAGATAAAGGGGGATACTGATGGGAATACAATCATAGTTGGAGATTTTAACACTGCATTAACATCACTAGACAGATCTTCCAGACAGAAAATAAACAAGGCAACAGAGAAATTAAATACTACAATAGAAAAACTAGATTTGGTGGATATTTTCAGAGCATATTTACACCCCCCAAAAATAGGATATACATTCTTTTTAAGTGCACATGGAACATTTTCCAGGATCGATCAGGTACTTGGGCACAAAAGAAACCTCAACAATTTTAAGAAGATAGAAATTATCTCAAGCATCTTTACTGACCACAGTGCCATGAAACTGGAAATCAACAACAGAGAAACAAAGGAGAGAAAAAGGAAAGCATGGAGATTAAACAATATGTTATTGAAAAAACAATGGATCAATGAGGAAATCAAAGCTGAAATTAAAAAATACCTTGAGACAAATGATAATGAAAGCACAACCACTCAAAATCTATGGGACACAGCAAAGGCAGTGCTAAGAGGGAAGTTTATAGCGATACAGGCCTTCCTCAAAAAAGAAGAACAATCTCAAATAAACAATTTAACCCACCACCTGAATGAATTAGAAAAAGAAGAACAAAAAGCCCCAAAAAGCAGCAGAAGGAAGGAAATAATAAAGATCAGAGGGGAATTAAATACAATAGAGATTAACAAGACCATAGAAAAAATCAACCAAACCAAAAGCTGGTTTTTTGAAAAAGTAAATAAAATCGACAAACCTCTGGCCAAACTCACAAAGAAGAAAAAAGAGAGAGCACAAATTAGCAAAATAAGAAAGGAAAATGGAGAAATTACAACAAACAAAATAGAAATACAGAATATCATATGAGAATATTATGAAAAACTATATGGAACCAAACTGGATAACCTAGAGGAGATGGACAAGTTTCTGGAAACATACTGTCCACCAAAACTGAATCAAGAAGAATCTGAACACTTGAACAATCCGATCACTAGAAAGGAAATAGAAATAGCAATTAAAAACCTCCCTACAAATAAAAGTCCAGGACCGGACGGCTTCACCGGGGAATTCTACCAAACATGCAAAGAACTCATACCAGTCCTTCTCAAACTCTTCCAGACGATTGAAAAGGAGGGAATACTCCCAAACTCATTCTATGAAGCCACCATCACCCTGATACCAAAACCAGGCAAAGACACTACAAAAAAAAAAAGAGAATTATAGGCCAATATCACTGATGAACATAGACGCCAAAATCCTCACCAAAATTTTAGCAAATAGAATCCAACAACACATAAAAAAGATTATACATCATGACCAAGTGGGGTTCATCCCAGGGACACAAGGCTGGTTCAACATATGCAAATCAATCAGTGTAATACATCACATCAACAAGAGAAAGGACAAAAACCACATGATCATCTCAATCGATGCAGAAAAAGCATTTGGTAAAATTCAACACCCATTTATGATAAAAACTCTCGCCAAAGTGGGTATAGAGGGAACATATCTCAACATAATAAAAGCTATATATGACAAACCTACAGCCAGCATAGTACTCAACGGTGAAAAACTCAAAAGCTTCCCACTAAAATCTGGGACAAGACAAGGGTGCCCACTATCACCACTCCTATTCAACATAGTCCTGGAAGTCCTAGCCACAGCAGTCAGGCAAGAGAAAGAAATAAAAGGGATCCAAATTGGAAAAGAAGAGGTAAAAGTGTCATTATATGCTGATGACATGTTACTATATACAGAAAACCCTAAAAGGTCCACACAAAAGCTACTGGAGCTGATTGAAGAATTCAGCAAGGTAGCAGGTTACAAAAGCAACGTTCAAAAATCAGTTGCATTTCTTTACACTAACGATAAATCAACAGAAGAAGAAAGTAAAGAAACAATCCCCTTTAAAATAGCACCCAAAGTAATAAAATATCTGGGAATAAATCTAACCAAGGAGGTGAAAGAATTATACACAGAAAACTATAAACCATTGATGAAGGAAATTAAAGAAGACTTTAAAAAATGGAAAGATATTCTATGCTCTTGGATTGGAAGAATCAATATTGTTAAAATGGTCACACTGCCCAAGGCAACCTACAGATTTAATGCAATCCCTATCCAATTACCCAGGACATATTTCACAGAACTAGAAAAAATCATAATAAAATTCATATGGAACCATCAAAGACCTAGAATGGCCAAAGCATTACTGAAGAGAAAGAAAGAGGCTGGAGGAATAACTCTCCCAGACTTCAGACAATACTATAGAGCTACAGTCATCAAGACAGCATGGTATTGGTACCAAAACAGACATACAGACCAATGGAACAGAATAGAAAGCCCAGAAATGAACCCACAAACTTTTGGTCAACTCATCTTTGACAAAGGAGGCAAGAATATACATTGGAATAACGACAGTCTCTTCAGCAAATGGTGTTGGGAAAACTGGACAGCAGCATGTAAAACAATGAAGCTAGAACACTCCCTTACACCATATACAAAAATCAACTCAAAATGGATTAAAGACTTAAACATAAGACAAGATACAATAAACCTCCTAGAGGAAAACATAGGCAAAACATTATCTGACATACATTTAAAAAATTTTCTCCTAGAAGAAATAAAAGCAAGAATAAACAAATGGGACCTAATGAAACTTACAAGCTTCTGCACAGCAAAGGAAACCAGAAATAAAACAAGAAGGAAACCTACGGAATGGGGGAAAATTTTTGCAAGTGAAACCGACAAAGGCTTGATCTCCAGAATATGTAAGCAGCTCATACGACTCAATAAGAAAAAAATAAACAACCCAATCCAAAAATGGGCAGAAGACCTAAACAAGCAATTCTCCAAGGAAGGCATACAAATGATCAAAAAGCACATGAAAAAATGCTCAGTATCACTAATTATCAGAGAAATGCAAATCAAAACTACAATGAGGTATCACCTCACACCAGTCAGAATGGCCGTCATTCAAAAATCCACAAATGACAAATGCTGGAGAGGCTGTGGAGAAATGGGAACCCTCCTACACTGCTGGTGGGAATGCAGTTTGGTGCAGCCACTATGGAAAACAGTGTGGAGATTCCTCAAAAGACTAGGAATAGACTTACCATATGACCCAGGAATCCCACTCCTGGGCTTGTATCCAGAAGGAAATCTACTTCAGGATGACACCTGCACCCCAATGTTCATAGCAGCACTATTTACAATAGTCAAGACATGGAAACAGCCTAAATGTCCATCAACAGGTGACTGGATAAAGAAGATGTGGTATACTTAAACAATGGAATACTACTCAGCCATAAAAACCGACAACATAATGCCATTTGCAGCAACATGGATGCTCCTGGAGAATGTCATTCTAAGTGAAGTAAGCCAGAAAGAGAAAGAAAAATACCATATGAGATCGCTCATATGTGGAATCTAAAAAACAAAAACAAAAACAAACAAACAAACAAAAACAAAGCGTAAATAAAGGACAGAAATAGACTCACAGACAGAGAATACAGACTTGTGGTTACCAGGGGGGTGGAGGGTGGGAAGGGATAGCCTGGGATTTCAAAATTGTAGAATAGACTACACTGTATATAGCACAGGGAAATATACACAAAATGTTGTGATAACTCACAGAGAAAAAAATGTGACAATGAGTGTGTATATGTCCATGAATAACTGAAAAATTGTGCTGAACACTGGAATTTGACACAACATTGTAAAATGATTATAAATCAATAAAAAATGTTAAAAAAAAAAAGACAAAAAGGCGGTCATGGTGATCACTGTCAGTATTTTTGAAACTCGTGTTTCTGAGTAAAGTTTATTTTGACATGGGTGTTCTGGTAAGTGATGTAGCTGGAGCTCAAAGCCTTTCCCACCAATTTCCATGCCATATGCACACTCTTCGGCACATTGTGTTGCATTTCAAGTGATGAAACACATTTTTCAATTTGATGGGTTTCATCTGCATTTTATTAGTCTGTTTCTGGAAAAAATACCATTCGTACATCATTCTGCTTGCAGACTTATCTTTATTATTCCTTTCCCCACCTCATGGTGTGGGTCCACGATTTGATTTTCTCTCTGCTCCTGGCACATTTCTCATTCTCTCTCAGAGCAATTTACCCTCCGTGACAGTCCATCTGTCTCTCCTGCCCCTTTTATGAATACTCTGTCTTTTCCAATTTTCCTTACTTCCTTTTTAATATCATCCACCCAGGCTTCCCTGACCTTTCCCAGCTCCTCAAATGCCCCATCGTTCCTTATCCAGGCTTTTTGATTGGCTGGAATCCTGCAGATTGCCCTGACAGCATTCCTCTCATAACTTGCCCTGTCACTCTCTCTTAACCGTCTCATCGACCTCTAGTTGTATTTTAGCAGTTTGTGTTTTTCTCTTATTATAAAGAAAACTACAAACATTAAACTTGGGGCCGTTGTCTGAATGTTACCATTTGAAAGAGCATCTAGGTGTGTGTGTATCACTCTGCTTGTGCCTGCTGGAGCTGGAGGGAAGGACCATGTGGGGCTTCTGGCCACCTCTGATGTGTGTGGGGATCCTTCGATGGGCTAATGGCTATTGATGAGTGTCACCAAGGGCAGATGTACACTTCTGTTACATCAAGTTCAGCCAATGCTTTCTGTACATGTGCAGCTTCTCGGGCCATAAAGTCTCTGTCACAGTGACTCAACCCTGCTGTTCAAGTGCAAAAGTGGTTACAGAGAATATATAAAGGAATATATTATATATATAATATATAAAGGGCTGTGTTCCAATACAAGTTTACAAAAACAAGCACTGGGCCAGATTTGGTGGCCCAACAAATTAGTTTGTTGACCTTTGTTTTAGAGTAAGTTTACCTTCTAGCTTACCTTACCTTGGATATTTGTGTATTTGTTATTTACTGAAAAGTGACTTTTCATAAATAGGCTAGCATCCTATCCAGGGATACTCTCAGAGGTCACTTTGTTAGGCAGAAAGTGGCAGGGAAAAGGGAGTTTGGTGCGTGGAGATACCATGTACTGTTTTTGGCATTGACAGAGGGACCCTTATTCAGGCTTGCTGGAGGAAGCTGGCTTCTTTACAGATTGGGTTGGGTAATTGACTGTTTAGCTCTGACTTGATATTTTTCTCGGGAACTGGGTAAACTTAGGTAAATTTCATCATGTCTTTGGATTTCAATGTTCTTCTCTGTAAAATGGGGTGGTGGTTGTTATTGTTATGATTATTATTAAATTTAATGTTCTACATTTATTTTGCTTCACATCTCTGATTATCATTTGCCAGCTGGTACAGGATTTGTAACTTAAGGGAGTTGTTGTCTCCTTTTATCTCCAGGATAATGTGGTGTATGGATTATAATGAAGCCTTCATATAACAGAAAATGCAATTATAGAGATTATGATATAGGTATTTATTTTTCTCTCAGTCAGTTGTCCAGGGCTCATATGAAAACTTCATGATGTCAACAGGGATTCAGGATTCTGCTGCCTTTCTGTCTCACTTATCTCAGTATATGGTTTCCATCCACAAAGTCCCTTTATGGTATCAATGTAGCCACTGTTGCTCCAGCCATCACATTAACATTCCAGGCACCAGATTAGAGGAAGGGGCAAAAGCAAAAGGGAGAGCTTTTAAGTAACTTTCCTGGAAAAAACCTCAAATGACTTCCATTTATGTGCCATTAGCTACCCTGATCTTCCAGGAAATGCAGTGTTTTAGCGTGGCATGTTACTGTTCTAAGGAAGAATGGATATTAGGAAGGCAAATAGCAGTTTCTACCACATGCAGAGTTTATATAGTGGCCCAAGATGAGAAGTAGACAAGTGCCCCACAGCATACCTATGGCACACCATTTCTAGGTTACTTTTGACATTTTTTTCCAACAATGAAACAGGTGAGTTTATATAATGAGTAATGCAATCATATTATGATATATTTCACTAAGAAGGAATTCTATAAGTGATCTTGTTTCCCTTAGCTTTTCTGATCCTGGTATCCATATCAGGGGTAATATTAAAAAAAAAAAGACAATTAATAGTGGGTCTATCATCAGCCCTGATCAGTCAGAACAGACACCAACTGGTAAGCCATATAGGTGTATACCAGTTTCTCTAAAGAAATGAGTGAGAAGTACTGAGACACAGCAGTGCATGAAAAGGATTTATGAGGAAAGACTGGAATCTCATTCTGGAATAAGAATCATTTGCCATACACACCTGTCAGAAATGAAGCAGAAAGATACATAAATGCCCATACCAGTTGATACTCTGTTCCCAGGAGGGGGCTGTTATTAACTGTCATTGCAGACCTAGGATGGATACTTCTCCCTCAGGTTTTAGGGATCATCTGCGTTTCCCAAGATGACTTTTTTCCTCAAAATTTTATTTATTCATTTTTCCTTTTTCAGTTTTATCAGGTAGAATTATTATAGTTTGAGTGCACATATATATATATATTATATTGCGTGTAAATACATACATACAATACACTGAACTTATTTTTTTAATTTACAAGTTTACGTGTATGTACTGATCATTGTTTCTAAGAACAGATTAGAACTTGGCTTTTTAAACTTACATAGTTATCAAAGGAACAAAGCCAACCACAAAATAATAATCAACAGAATGCGGTAATCCAATCATAAAGGACAGTCAAATGTGCTTACACATATTCAAGAAATCAATCACCTAAGTTATAAATAATAAGTAGTTCATTTGTGTCCTTTTTTTTTTTTGAGATTCTATGTATAAGTGATATCATATAGCATTTTTTTTTCTCTTTCAGGCCCACTTCACTTAGAGTGATGATCTCCATGCTCATCCATGTTGCTACATATGGCATTATTTTATTCTTTTTTATGGTTGAGTATTGTTCCATTGTATATATGTACCACGTCTTTATCCAATCATCTGTTTATGGACATTTAGGTTGCTTCCACGTCTTGGCTCTTGTAAATAGTGCTGCTATGAACATTGGGCTGCATGTCTCTTTTTGAATTTTATTTTTCTCCAGGTGTATACCCAGGAGTGGGATTGCTAGATCACATGACAAGTCTACTTTTAGTTTTTTAAGGAATCTTCATACTGTCTTCCAGAGTGGCTGCACAATCTACACTCCCACCAACAGTGTAGGAGGGTTCCCTTTTCTCCACACCCTCTCCAGCTTTTTTTGCTTGTGGACTTTTGCATGATGGCCATTCTGGCTAGGGTGAGGTGATATCTCATTGCAGTTTTGATTTGCATTTGTCTGACAATTAGTGATGCTGAGCATTTTTTCATGTGCCTATTGGCCATTTGTATGTCTTCACTGGAGAATAGCTTATTTATGTCTTCTGCTCATTTTTGGACTGGGTTGTTTGAGTTTTTTTTTTTTTTTATATATATTAAGGTGTATGAGCTGTTTGTATGTTTTGGAAATTAGTCCCTTGTCAGTTGCATCATTTGCAGATATTTTCTCCCATTCTGTAGGTTGTCTTTTTGTTTTGTTGACAGTATCTTTAGCTGTACAAAAGCTTTTAAGTTTAATAAGATCCCATTTGTTTATTTTTCCTTTTATTTCCTTTACTTCAGGAGCTGGTTCAGAAAATATATTATTGTGATTTATGTCTGAGAGTGTTCTGCCTATGTTCTCCTCTATGAGTTTTATATTATCTGGTCTTACATTTAGGTCTTTAATCTGTTTTGAATTTATGTTTTATATGGTGTTAATGTTCTAATTTCAGTCTTTTACAGGTAGCTGTCCAGTTTTCCCAATACCACTTATTAAAGAGACTGTCTTTTCTCCATTGTATATTCTTGCCTCCTTTGTCATAGATTAATTGACTATAAGTTCAAGAGTTTATTTCTGGACTTTCTATCTTGTTCCATTGATCTATGTGTGTGTTTTTGTGTCAATACCATACTGTTTTGATTACTGTAGCTTTGTAGTATAGTCTGAAATCAGGGACCAGCTCGCTTCTTCTTCAAGATTGTTTTGGCTATTCAGGGTCTTTTGTGTTTCCATATAAATTTTAACATTTTTTGTTCCAGCTCTGTGAATAATGTCATTGGTAATTTGATAGGGACCGTATTGAATCTATAAATTGCCTTAGGCATTATAGCCATTTTAACAATTTTTTCTTCAGTATTGTTTTGGTAATTCTGTGTCTTTTGTGATGCCATATAAATTTAAGGATTATTTGTTCTAGTTCTGTGAAAAATGTCCTGGGTAATGAAAAAATATATATCTAAATCATTTTGTTCTACACCCGACACTAACACAATATTGTAAATCAAGTATAATTCAATTAAAAAAGAAAACACAGATAAACTCAAAAAGAAGAAAACTTATAAGACCTATCATAATCACAATACCTCAGCATATATTTTATTTTAGATTTTCTGTTATAATTATACAACAGGGCATATTGTTTTTAAAGTGGCTGTTTTTCACCTAATAATACATTATAAATACTTTTCTTGGCAATGAATATTCACCTTAGCATCATTTGTAATGGTTGAAAACATCGTGTATATATATATACACACACACACACACACACACACACACACACACACACACGTATATATATACACATGTGTATGTGCATGTATGTATGTGTGTGTGTGTATGTATATATATATTACATCCCGAATGTGTGTAGTCATACTTTTTGCTTTATGAAGACAATTACGTTTAGAGCATATCATCCTGCTTGGCTGTGGATTGTTTGCACTGTAGGCTTTGGACTCAGGCACCCCTTGGTATTATTTCTGGATCTGCTGCTTACAAGCCATATGATTTCAGGGAAATCATTTAACTTCAATTACCTCCAAGTTTCACCAGCAGTAAAACATGTGCAATAACTTCAACTTCATAGTGCTGTTGTGAAGATTAAATTATATAAAGTGTGGAAAAATGTAGCACATGGCCTGACACAGAACAGTTATGAAGTCAAGAGTAGGTACAATAATCTTTAGTGCAACAACATGTACTGAAGAGCTGTAGCGTCTCCGTCTCTCTGACAAATGGCTAGGTTAAGAAATTTGAATCCACGTTCTCATCCTTACCCTCAGGACTCTCACAGAGAAGTAACAACATAGTTAAGAACAAAGAGGTAAGCGTGCAGTATTGAGGGAGCAATATCCCAGGGGAAATACCCTGTAGGACAGTTGGAGGTGAATCAGAGCAACTAGTTACACACATAAGATTATAATTTCTATCAGAGAAATTCCATTTGATAAGCTCCATTTCTATTTGAAAAGGAGAGAGAAGCTATAGTTATTGTTTGACAACCAAAGATGAACTGACCCACCAAGTTCAGGGGGGGATGTTGGGACAAGCTGAACATCAGAGCTGGAACATAATACCTATGTAGCCACACCTAAGGCAGGACCTCCTGACCCTCATCTAAAGAGAGCATTGAGCAAGGAGTCTTGTACTATCCTATTTCTCACGTCTCAGAAGACAGACACCAGGACTGGGACTGTTTTCTTGATATCTGCACCTAGGAGGAGCTCTGAAATATTTACCTAGAGATCAAGGACTATTGGGATGGAGCTATTTTGGACAGGGCCATCCTTAAGTGTATACCATATGTGTTTTACAGATGATGTGGCAATTAAGTTTACTCTTAAGCCAATTTCATTCTATTCAGATTTGCTATCGGGATCATTGTGTTGACAGAGATTTGAGGGCCATGTTCAGGGTCAGTGGGATTGAAAGCTATGATTGTTGGGTGAGTCTATCACAGACAGAGGAGGATGCAATAGTTGACCTATTAGGGAATGGGTAATATGGGTATAGAAGTGTTTGTAGAGATTCTTTATGTATTATGAAAAACTATCCTATATTCATTAGATATATTTTGCATATTCCAGCTCTCTGCTTGAGAAGCAAAGAGGGTGATGAATGAACATATCTAATAGACAAAGGATTATTCTTATTAATATACAAAGAACTCCTATAACTCAGTAAGAGACAACTAATGGAAAAATGCACAAAGTGCACAAACAGGTAATTCATTGGGGAAAAAAAGACCACCAATAAATATTTGAAAAATTGTGTACCCTTTCTAATAACCATGGAAATAAAATTTAAATGTGAATGAATAACATCTTTTAAAAAATTTATCAGATTAGCAAAATAAAAAAAAGTGGTAAAGTCCAGGATTGAATGAGATTATGAGGAAATAGGAACAAGTCATATATTGTAGTCAGAACTATAAATTAATGGAGTCTTTATGGAGGGCATTTTGGCAGCACTTATTATAGTTCTAAGTGAACAGCATATTCTCTTTTTTTAACATTTTTTATTGATTTATAATCATTTTACAATGTTGTGTCAAATTCCAGTGTTCAGCACAATTTTTCAGATATTCATGGACATATACACACTCATTGTCACATTTTTTTCTCTGTGAGTTATCACAACATTTTGTGTATATTTCCCTGTGCTATATACAGTGTAGTCTATTCTACAATTTTGAAATCCCAGGCTATCCCTTCCCACCCTCCACCCCCCTGGTAACCACAAGTCTGTATTCTCTGTCTGTGAGTCTATTTCTGTCCTTTATTTACGCTTTGTTTTTGTTTGTTTGTTTGTTTTTGTTTTTGTTTTTTAGATTCCACATATGAGCGATCTCATATGGTATTTTTCTTTCTCTTTCTGGCTTACTTCACTTAGAATGACATTCTCCAGGAGCATCCATGTTGCTGCAAATGGCATTATGTTGTCGGTTTTTATGGCTGAGTAGTATTCCATTGTTTAAGTATACCACATCTTCTTTATCCAGTCACCTGTTGATGGACATTTAGGCTGTTTCCATGTCTTGGCTATTGTAAATAGTGCTGCTATGAACATTGGGGTGCAGGTGTCATCCTGAAGTAGATTTCCTTCTGGATACAAGCCCAGGAGTGGGATTCCTGGGTCATATGGTAAGTCTATTCCTAGTCTTTTGAGGAATCTCCACACTGTTTTCCATAGTGGCTGCACCAAACTGCATTCCCACCAGCAGTGTAGGAGGGTTCCCATTTCTCCACAGCCTCTCCAGCATTTGTCATTTGTGGATTTTTGAATGACGGCCATTCTGACTGGTGTGAGGTGATACCTCATTGTAGTTTTGATTTGCATTTCTCTGATAATTAGTGATACTGAGCATTTTTTCATGTGCTTTTTGATCATTTGTATGTCTTCCTTGGAGAATTGCTTGTTTAGGTCTTCTGCCCATTTTTGGATTGGGTTGTTTATTTTTTTCTTATTGAGTCGTATGAGCTGCTTACATATTCTGGAGATCAAGCCTTTGTCGGTTTCACTTGCAAAAATTTTCCCCCATTCCGTAGGTTTTCTTCTTGTTTTATTTCTGGTTTCCTTTGCTGTGCAGAAGCTTGTAAGTTTCATTAGGTCCCATTTGTTTATTCTTGCTTTTATTTCTTCTAGGAGAAAATTTTTTAAATGTATGTCAGATAATGTTTTGCCTATGTTTTCCTCTAGGAGGTTTATTGTATCTTGTCTTATGTTTAAGTCTTTAATCCATTTTGAGTTGATTTTTGTATATGGTGTAAGGGAGTGTTCTAGCTTCATTGTTTTACATGCTGCTGTCCAGTTTTCCCAACACCATTTGCTGAAGAGACTGTCGTTATTCCAATGTATATTCTTGCCTCCTTTGTCAAAGATGAGTTGACCAAAAGTTTGTGGGTTCATTTCTGGGCTTTCTATTCTGTTCCATTGGTCTGTATGTCTGTTTTGGTACCAATACCATGCTGTCTTGATGACTGTAGCTCTATAGTATTGTCTGAAGTCTGGGAGAGTTATTCCTCCAGCCTCTTTCTTTCTCTTCAGTAATGCTTTGGCCATTCTAGGTCTTTGATGGTTCCATATGAATTTTATTATGATTTTTTCTAGTTCTGTGAAATATGTCCTGGGTAATTGGATAGGGATTGCATTAAATCTGTAGGTTGCCTTGGGCAGTGTGACCATTTTAACAATATTGATTCTTCCAATCCAAGAGCATAGAATATCTTTCCATTTTTTAAAGTCTTCTTTAATTTCCTTCATCAATGGTTTATAGTTTTCTGTGTATAATTCTTTCACCTCCTTGGTTAGATTTATTCCCAGATATTTTATTACTTTGGGTGCTATTTTAAAGGGGATTGTTTCTTTACTTTCTTCTTCTGTTGATTTATCGTTAGTGTAAAGAAATGCAACTGATTTTTGAACGTTGCTTTTGTAACCTGCTACCTTGCTGAATTCTTCAATCAGCTCCAGTAGCTTTTGTGTGGACCTTTTAGGGTTTTCTGTATATAGTAACATGTCATCAGCATATAATGACACTTTTACCTCTTCTTTTCCAATTTGGATCCCTTTTATTTCTTTCTCTTGCCTGACTGCTGTGGCTAGGACTTCCAGGACTATGTTGAATAGGAGTGGTGATAGTGGGCACCCTTGTCTTGTCCCAGATTTTAGTGGGAAGCTTTTGAGTTTTTCACCGTTGAGTACTATGCTGGCTGTAGGTTTGTCATATATAGCTTTTATTATGTTGAGATATGTTCCCTCTATACCCACTTTGGCGAGAGTTTTTATCATAAATGGGTGTTGAATTTTACCAAATGCTTTTTCTGCATCGATTGAGATGATCATGTGGTTTTTGTCCTTTCTCTTGTTGATGTGATGTATTACACTGATTGATTTGCATATGTTGAACCAGCCTTGTGTCCCTGGGATGAACCCCACTTGGTCATGATGTATAATCTTTTTTATGTGTTGTTGGATTCTATTTGCTAAAATTTTGGTGAGGATTTTGGCGTCTATGTTCATCAGTGATATTGGCCTATAATTCTCTTTTTTTTTTTTTGTAGTGTCTTTGCCTGGTTTTGGTATCAGGGTGATGGTGGCTTCATAGAATGAGTTTGGGAGTATTCCCTCCTTTTCAATCGTCTGGAAGAGTTTGAGAAGGACTGGTATGAGTTCTTTGCATGTTTGGTAGAATTCCCCGGTGAAGCCGTCCGGTCCTGGACTTTTATTTGTAGGGAGGTTTTTAATTGCTATTTCTATTTCCTTTCTAGTGATCGGATTGTTCAAGTGTTCAGATTCTTCTTGATTCAGTTTTGGTGGACAGTATGTTTCCAGAAACTTGTCCATCTCCTCTAGGTTATCCAGTTTGGTTCCATATAGTTTTTCATAATATTCTCATATGATATTCTGTATTTCTATTTTGTTTGTTGTAATTTCTCCATTTTCCTTTCTTATTTTGCTAATTTGTGCTCTCTCTTTTTTCTTCTTTGTGAGTTTGGCCAGAGGTTTGTCGATTTTATTTACTTTTTCAAAAAACCAGCTTTTGGTTTGGTTGATTTTTTCTATGGTCTTGTTAATCTCTATTGTATTTAATTCCCCTCTGATCTTTATTATTTCCTTCCTTCTGCTGCTTTTTGGGGCTTTTTGTTCTTCTTTTTCTAATTCATTCAGGTGGTGGGTTAAATTGTTTATTTGAGATTGTTCTTCTTTTTTGAGGAAGGCCTGTATCGCTATAAACTTCCCTCTTAGCACTGCCTTTGCTGTGTCCCATAGATTTTGAGTGGTTGTGCTTTCATTATCATTTGTCTCAAGGTATTTTTTAATTTCAGCTTTGATTTCCTCATTGATCCATTGTTTTTTCAATAACATATTGTTTAATCTCCATGCTTTCCTTTTTCTCTCCTTTGTTTCTCTGTTGTTGATTTCCAGTTTCATGGCATTGTGGTCAGTAAAGATGCTTGAGATAATTTCTATCTTCTTAAAATTGTTGAGGTTTCTTTTGTGCCCAAGTACCTGATCGATCCTGGAAAATGTTCCATGTGCACTTAAAAAGAATGTATATCCTATTTTTGGGGGGTGTAAATATGCTCTGAAAATATCCACCAAATCTAGTTTTTCTATTGTAGTATTTAATTTCTCTGTTGCCTTGTTTATTTTCTGTCTGGAAGATCTGTCTAGTGATGTTAATGCAGTGTTAAAATCTCCAACTATGATTGTATTCCCATCAGTATCCCCCTTTATCTCTGTTAGTAATTCTTGTATGTACTTAGGTGCTCCTATATTGGGTGCATATATATTAACGAGTGTAATATCCTCATCTTGTATCACTCCTTTAATCATTATAAAATGTCCTTCTTTATCTTTCTTTATGGCCTTTGTTTTAAAGTCTATTTTGTCTGAAATCAGTACTGCAACACCTGCTTTTTTGGCTTTTCCATTTGCATGGAATATCCTTTTCCATCCTTTCACTCTCAATCTATATGTGTCCTTCTCCCTAAAGTGGGTCTCTTGTATGCAGCATATTGAAGCTTCTTGCTTTATTATCCAGTCTGCCACTCTGTGTCTTTTGACTGGAGCATTTAGTCCGTTAACATTTACAGTAATTAATGATAGATGTGTGTTTATTGCCATTTTGAACTTATCTTTGCAGTTGAATTGGTATATCCTCTTTGTTCCTTTCTTCTTCCTTTTGTGGTTTGGTAATTTTCCTTTGTATTATCATGGATTTTATTTAATTTTTGTGACTCCTTTGTAAATTTTTGGCTTGTGGTTACCCTTTTTTGTAAATCTATCAACCCATTACTATAACTGTTTTTATTAAACTGATAGTAACATGATCTCAAACCCATCCTACTGTTAAAAAAATTTAAAGAAGAAAGAAAAAGATATTCCATATTTCCCTGCCTCCCTCTCCCACTCTCAGTGATTTGTATGTCTTCTTTTATAATTTCATGTTTACTTTATTTGTAATTCATGAGTTATCACCTTTCCAGTTGTGTGTTTCTCATTTCTGTAGCATCCTGCTGCTTTTCTATTTAGAATAGCCCTTTCAATATTTCTTTTAGCATGGGTTTAGTGTTGCTAAACTCCTGCAGCTTTTTTTTGTCTGTGAAACTCTTTATTTCTCCTTCTATCCTCAAGGATAGCCTTGCTGGATAAAGGATCCTAGGCTGCATCTTTTTTTCATTCAGGGCTTTGAATATATCTTGCCACTCCCTTCTGGCCTGTAGTGTTTGTGTAGAGAAATCAGCTGAGAGCCTTATGGGGGTTCCCTTGTAACTTACTCTTTGCTTTTCTCTTGCTGCCTTTAGAATCCTTTCTTTATCCTTGACTCTGGCCATCTTGATTATGATATGTCTTGGTGTGGGTCTATTTGGGTTCTTCCTGTTTGGGACCCTCTGAGCTTCCTGTACTTGGATATCTGATTCCTCCTTTAAGTTTGGGAAGTTTTCAGTCATAATTTCTTCAAAAACCTTTTCAATCCCCTTTGATCTTTCTTCTCCTTCTGGGACCCCTATTATGCGAAGATTGGGACGCTTTATATTATCCCTAGGTCCCTTATGCTATTTTCATTATTTTTTATTTGCTTCTCTTGTAGTTCTTCTGAATGGGTGCTTTCTATTGCCCTGTCTTCTAGATCACTAATTCATTCCTCTGCATTATCTAGTCGGCTTTGCACAGCTATTAGATCATTCCTCATCTCTGTCAATGAGTTTACCCATTCTACTTGGCTCTTCTTTATAGCTTTAATTTCATTTTTGACATATTTTATATCTCTAAACACTATCTCTTTTAATTCCTTCAGCAATTCGATCACTCCTTTTTTGAAATCTTGATCTAGTAGGCTATCGATGTCTATTTTGTTGATCTTTCTTTCAGGGGATTTCTCTTGTTCTTTTAATTGGGAAAGGTTTTTCTGCTTCTTCATCTTGCTCATACCTCTTTGGCACTGTGGTTTATGGAGTATCAGTTGTTTATTTTGGTCCTTAAGGATTTTATCTATCTGATGCCTATTTAGGAATAGAACTTAGGAAAAAAAGAAAAAAAAGTAAGAGAGAGAGAGAAAGAATTTTAAAAGAAGGGAGAAAGAGGGTTTGAAAACAGTGTATAATGAATAATAGAAGAGTGAGTTGAAGCAGAGTATTAATCGGGTTGAGACGTCCTTTTGAAACCTTTAAAAAAAAGGAGGGGGGGAGATGAATAGATGTATTTGAAACCTGTGTCTAATCAATAGCAGGACATCAAAACCCAAGAGAAATAGAAATGAATTAAGAAGTAAAGATTAAGAGAGTAATAGAAAATAGAACAGGTAAAAACAGATTTAAAAAAAAAAGGGGGGGGGGGTGTTTGTCGGTGTTCTCCTGGAGTCTGTGTGCTTTTAATGTGAAGTCTTTCTGTCTTCGTCCTGTTTCGGAAGCTCAGCTCGCTGTTTCCAGAGGCCCTCCGTTGGCGCCCTCTTCTGTGCTGCTCCCAGCACCTGTCGGCAAGCTGATCGCGCCTCCTCCTAACACTGGGTCAGGTGCAGCTCTCTGCTGTGGGCGGGCGGGTCGCTGCCCCTCCGGATGCCGCAGTCAGATGTTGTAGACTGGCCGGGTAGGAGGGTGGGTCGTGCCCCCTCCCAGCACCTCGGTCAGGGGCTGTGTTCCTGCCCGAAAGGCGGGGGGCTGCTCTCGCTCTACCTGCGCCACCGCCGGTAGCTCCGCTGCTCTGTGCGGCTGCGCGCTCCGCCGGTGCTCCGCCCTGGTCGGCGCTCAGGGGGTGGGCTCAGGGAAGACCGAGGGACAGCCCTGTCCCTGCTCTGAGCCAAAACCCAGCTCCTTGTTTGTCTTTGTGGAGCAAGTTCTCTGAGGGACCAGGATGGAAGGATCCTATCTGCCCCAGGCTGCAGGCCAGTCTCAGTCTGGCCTTTGAGGCTGCTAAGCCTTTCGGTGCGGAAGCAGGTTTCGCCCCCGCCCCCGCCTGAGTGCTCAGCGGGGAGGATATGGCGGCTGTGCCTGAGCCCCGCCTCTCTTCCCCCGAAAACTTTCCGCGGGTTTTCAGAGATGGGGGTGTGCACCCTTCCCCCGAGAGCACATCAACTTTGCTGTTTTATGGAGGGCCCAGGTTGTTCTGCCCTGTGCACCCACAGCCATGGCGCGCAGCCCCTTGCGTTCCCCCGAGGCTGCCTCCATGCAGCCACTTCCGTCCTCTGCCCGGCTTGTGCAGCCTGGCCCTGCCCTCGGCTGCCGGCCGTGTCTCAGGCTGGGTGTCGGGGGGACGCTCTGTGCCCGTTTAACTTAGTTCTGTTAGTCAAGGGCTGCTCTGTACAGATCCGAGCCTCGGAGGCTCCCCCTCCGTCCCGCTGGCCTCTCAGTTGGAGAGGGGAGACCCAGCGAGCGAGCGCCAGTCTTCCTTTGCCGCTCCCCCCACCCCACCCCACCCCACCCCACCCCGCGGGACCCGTCCCGCGCTGCTTTGCCTTTTGTTCTTTCTTTTTTCCTTTTCTCCTACCAGATTTTTGGCGTCTTTATCTTTTGAAGAGGGCGATGTTCTGTCGGAGTTCCACAGGTGCTCTGGTTGGCTGAGTGGGTCTGTAGATGTGGGTTTTGGTGTATTTGTGGGAGAGGGTGACCTGCGAGCGTCCTTCTACTCCGCCATCTTCTCCGTCTCCCTTTTTGTCCTTATTGTGTGCCAAATATAATATTCAGCATTTTACAATCGCTCTGATTCAATCCTTACAATAAGCCTATGAGATAAGTAGTGTTGACTCCATTTCAAAGATGAGGAACTAAAGCTTAGAGAAAGGAACTGACTTGCCCACAGACACTCAAGTTTGGGGGTTGGAATTCAGACTGGGTTTGTCTGATTCTAAAGTGCACTAAAGTTCTGATAGTTCCCCTACCGCACATGTCTTTACAATGGAACTAACATGTTTTATCATATGGAGGAAAGAATCTTACAACAATTTTGCTACTTGGGAACTTCAAATTTTTAATCCAAAATGAGTTTGTGTAATCAAAATAAAATTTAGATAATTTTTAAATATTTTCAACTTGTAAACCTTTTTATTTTAAGGGTTTTTAACCACAAATTTTTTAACATTTTTTAATTGAATTATAGTCATTTTACAACGTTGTGTCAAATTCCAGTGTAGAGCACAATTTTTCATTTATACATGAACATACATACATTCATTGTCACATTTTTTTTGCTGTGAGCTACCATAAGATCTTGTATATATTTCCCTGTGCTATACAGTATAATCTTGTTTATCTATTCTACATATGCCTGTCAGTATCTACGAATTTTGAAATCCCAGTCTGAACCACACTTTCTAATAGCCAATAATTGAAGAGCACCATGAGAGGCTATATGTTTGGACAATGTTTTCTCAACTGGAAAGTAGTTTACAAATGATAGCTACACTTCTGTCTTAAAAGCACTGCCCCTGGAATGTTGTGCTTGGCATTAGAATACTGTCTGGGCACCTCAAAACCACAGACCAAACCTTAAGCTCAAGGTTTTCATCTCTTCTCTCTGTTCATTTCTTTTTCACCAAGAAGCTGTCCACTCTTCCCTCCAGGTATCTGAACATGAGGCAAAGTATTCAGCCCTTTAGCTGCTAGGGGAAAGTGGACCAACAATTTAATTTTGTTTTCCAGAGTTTAATTGGGTGAATTCAAATTAGCACGATTTACCTCTAACAGAAAATCCACCCACAGAATGCCTTGACATTTGAGGCAAAGGCAGCCTTTCTTCTAATCTCAAAAGAATAGAAAAAGGCCTTTTAAGACTGAGGTGTGGGTTGCTCCACCCACATAGCCCCACTCAGGCTCTGACATTATCCTTGACGTATCACGTTCCATACACAGACACTAGGTAAGCATCGTGAGAATCCTGGCCCACCAAGGAGACAAAGTGTATCCCCCATATATCTGGCCAGTGATAGCTATCCAGGTCCTAGAAATTAGAGACAATATGCAAGGAACAAGCTTTCTAAATGAAGCCAGATCATGTCACTCTTCTTCAGGTCTTCAGTGATGCTCCATCACCTAGGGGACACATTCCACACTGTTTAACAAAACAAAAAGGCTCTGCATAACCTGGTCCCTGCTGAGCTTTTCAGCTTCACTTCCAGGCCGTGTCCCACCCACAGACAATCCTACACTCTTATGTCACCAAACTACTTACAGATTTCAAGTGCACCATGTCTTGAGGGATTTATACATGCTATTTCTTCTGCCTGGAAAGCAAATGCTTTACTTCAACCTCTACTCTGTTGACAGAGCTAAGCTTCATGCAGCCCTTCAGACCCTGGTCAGACTTGACTCCATCCAACCATTCATTCATCCATCCATTTGCCCATTGTTACCATAACAGTTGTGTCATATATGCATCTTCACACAGACATGTGTAACCCAGAAACAGAAGGCAAAGAGAGGGCATTGCTTCTCTCTACAGCTGTTTCAGTTTCCCTTAGTCATCCCTAATCCAATATCAATGTTGAATCTCTCTTTCTCTATGATTTATACCCATAGGAGAGTATACATCTGCAGAGACTAGCCTCAGAGTGTCTGATGAGGGACCAGATAAACCAGGGTTCAAATCCTGCTATTGCCCCTTATTAGTTATTCACCTTGCATAAGTTACTTAACTGTTCTGATCATCCACTGTCCTCTTCTGTCAAATAGGGATATTAATATTCACCTTACAGAAATCTTACAGAAATTAATTGAAATAACTTGTACAAAGTACCCAGCAGGACCTGAACATAGCAGGTGCTCAACAAATGGTATTACATATTCCATATATAACAACTTAAATGTTCACATTTTAAAAAATAGAAAATCTGTATATAGGATTTTTCAAACCTAGTCTCCTTAAGAAGTGAAGCTGAAATTAGTAAAGAAAAAGTGAGTGAGTGAGTATGGAGGGCCCTGAATGAGTGGTCATTAACTGTGTCTACTTTGTAAAGCATGGTTCAGAGTGTAACAACTCTTTTATAAGAGTCCAGGGATCATTCAAACAAACTACCCAACATCATGCTTTTAAAAAAGGAATCAAAGACCCAAAGGCACTGCTGAGAATCCTTACAGGGTCTGGAAGCTTCAAAGGGCAAGGATAGAAAGCAATTAAGAGAAGTTAGCTGCTTCAAATTGGTATTGGAAGCAGGTGGGGTGTAAATAATACATAAAATAAATAAAGAAGATTAATGCTTTTCTTCTTATAGCACCAGAGACTGACTGAAGCTGATAAACCAGAAGCCAAGTGAAAAGACCCTGGAGATGAGAGGCAGATATTAGCCTCCCTTCAATCATAAAAGAGGCGCAATATTCACATGGGAAGAACAGATCATAGTAGAACGGTCTTCAAAGAAGGAGTATAAGTGACAAAATATACCTTATTTATATGCAGAAATAGAAATAATAGTGTCTTCTTAATATAGAAAGGCTTTTGTAGAACAGCATGGGGAAGCATGAAAAAAAAAGTCAAGTTATTAGAAGTTACTGCAAACAGAAAGTTCCCCAAAATGCTCAGATTATTTCTAAAAGGATCTGGGTTCCCACCTTAAGCCAACATTTTACCCCTAAATGATATTCCTCATGAAGCATTCATTTAGTCAGCAAATATTTATTGAGTACTTATTAAGTACAAGCTACTGTTTGTCTAGACACTAAGAATATACTAGCAAATAAAATAAAACAAGATTCTGATGAATAAGGAAGACAGAGAGTAAACAAACAGATAAACATGAGAAAATTTAGGGTGTGACAAATACTACAAGGAAGGTAAAACAGGGTGATGAAGAGGAGATAAAGAAATACCTGTCTGGTAAGGTGACACTTGCACTGTATGACAAAGGATTAAGCAAGTGCAAATCTGTGGACAATGTTCTAAGCAGAAGGAAACACAAATCAAAAGTTCTAAGGAATGGGCTGGGGTATTGCTCAAAGAACAAAGGAAATCAAGTGTGGCTGGAAGTGAAATTGCAAAAGGGAGAGTACAAGGAGAAGAGGTCAGAAAAGCAGAAAGAGGACAGATGGTGTAGGCAAAAATAAAAAAAAAAAAGAGAGTTTTAATTTTTTTCCACATGCAATGAGAATTCATGTAAAGGTTTAAAAATGAGAAGTGAAATTTAACACCGAGTTTTAAAATTTCAGCACCAAGTTTTAAAATCTTCAATAGAATGACAGTCTCTAAGATAGGTATCCTTAAAGAGTCTGATGCCAGTAAGTAGCAGAATTTTCCCCAGAGTGAGGCTAAAACAGCATTTTAGAGAACACGTGCATGTGACCAAAATAAATCCCAGGGCACACATGGCCAGTGTCACTATTATTCATTCATTCATTCATTCATTCCTTTGTTCATTTGTTTGCCCACTCAACAAATATTTATTGGAAACTATGTTCTAAATGCTGGACATACAGCAGTTAAAAAATGAAACAAAATGTTTTTCCTTGTGGATCTTACATTTTAGGAGAGAGACAACCAGTAAACAAATTTAAAAATTTATTGTCCTAAAAAGTACTATGAAGAAATATAAAATGAAGTGAATGACTAAAGAATACCTAGAAATAATATTTGAATTTCCCACTTTTCAGAGGGAAAATACCCCTAAGGGACTGAGATTTGAGCATAGAGCCAAATGAAACCACACAGATGACCAAGAGAAAAACACCACAAGCAAAAGATAGCAAGACAGAAGCTGAAGGGAAGGAGCACACTTGTGGTGTCCAGCAAAGTACAAAGAGGTCAGCAAGGCTGAAACACAGTACGATAAGGAATGGTGATAGGACACATCATCAGAGAGCAGCTCTATTGATTGAAAATAAATGCAAGGTCAGCATTGTCATAATTCAAGTGTCCACAAGTGGCATGGGACCATTGGGTGCTCTCTATTCTGTTCTATTCGTCTATTTGTCTGACCTTGGGCCAATACTACTGTACCAATTGAGTTATAGTCAGAAGACAGAAATCCCATCAGTAATTAGGATAGGGAAAATTTAATATTAAGAATTATTGAAGGGCTTCAAGATGGCAGAATAGAACAATACAGAGCCCACCTCCTCCCACCAATACATCAAAAATACATCTACATGTGGAGCAATTCTCACAGAATACCTACTGAACTCTGGCAAAGATCTTATACAAGAAAAGCTGCAAGAAAAATCTCCATGTAACTAGGTAGGACAACAAACAAAAGTGTCTGGACAGGACCTGCACCCCTGGGAGGAAGCAGCGAAAGAGGGAAGTCTCCCTCACCCTGGGAAACCCCTTCACTAGTACGGAGAACAGCTGGGCCAGAAAGGGAGCTTCAGAGGCTTGGAGGAGCACACAGCTGTCACTTCGCAGCAGACAGAACAAAGAGAAACCAGCACAGAGGGTCCATGCAATCCCTAGCCGAAGATGTGAGCTGACTGGTATGTACTGGTACTAGGGGCTGGAGCTCAGGCTTCAGAAGACAGATCCAGGGAGAAGCCTGTAGTTGGCTGCACAGAGATAGCCTGAAGGGGCTGGAGTGTGGTACGGGCTGAAACTGGGAGTGTGTGCAAAGGAACCCAGGATCACCATAAAAAGCCCCATTGTTAGTGAGCACAAAGGGAGAGTCAGGACCCCTCCATACAGCCTCCTTCTCAGATTGCTCATAGGGCATGGAACTGCCATAGGAGCCCCACTGGTAACCTGAGCTCACAGTGGGAGGGGCAGGATCCTGCCATAGCACTCTCCTTCTTGCCTTGCTCACAGACAGGGAGGTTCCACTTCTGGGAGCTGGAGGGAGAGGTGGGCAGGAGCTGGGGGTTTGCCTCCAAGCAGAGGCAGTTCTGAAATGTGAGCCCAAAATATAGGTATCTTTTTTCTTTTTTTTTTTCATTCTTTCTTTTTTTTTTTTTTTTTTGTTCTTTTTAGGTTTTGTTTGAGCTTATATGACTATCAGTTTAAAGCAAATAGATACAGCAATAGGTTAATATACTTGAAAAACAAGGTAACCACAAATCAAAAGCATACAATAGAGTCACAAAAAAACAAAAAGAAACCAAGATAATATAAAAGAAAATTAGCAAACCATGAAAAGAACAAAGAAAAAATACCAAATTGATTGGAAAACTGAGTTCAAAGTGGCAATAAACATACATCTATCAATAATTACTGTAAATGTCAGTGGAATAAATGCTCCAATCAAAAGACATAGAGTGCAGATTGGATAATAAAACAAGAACACAAGAACCTACAATATACTGCCTACAAGTGACCCACTTTAGGGTGAAGGACACTCATAGGTAAAAAGTCAGAAGATGGAAAAAGATATTTCATGCGAATGGAAATGACAAGAAGGCAGGAGTAGCAATACTTACTTCAGACAAAATAGACTTTAGAACAAAGGCCATAAAGAAAAACAAAGGACACTATATAATGATTAAAGGATCAATACAAGATGAGGATATTACACTTATTAGCCTATACGCACCTAATATAGGAGCAACTAAATATATGAAACAAATACTAACAGACATAAAGGGAGAAATTTCTGGGAATACAATAATAGTAGGAGACGTTAACACCCTACTAACATCATTGGACAGGTCTTCCAGACAGAAAATCAATCAGGCAACAGAGATACTAAATGTCACAATAGAATAGCTGGACTTGATTGATATTTTTAGGACATTACATCTCAAAAAACCAGAATATACATTCTTGTCAAGTGCTCATGGAATATTCTCTAGGATCAACCATATACTCAGGCACAAAATAAGCCTCAACAAGTTTAAGAGGATAGAAATTATTTCAAGCATCTTTTCCGACCACGATAGCATAAAACTTGAAATCAATAACAGAAAAAGAAATGAGAAATGAAATAACAGCATAGGCTAAACAACATGTTAATAAAAAAAAAATGGGTCAAGAATGAAATCAAAGAAGAAATTTAAAATACTTTGAGACAAATGACAATGAAAACACAATCACAAAATCTATGGGGTGCAGCAAAAACAGTCCTAAGAGAGAAGTTCATACAGGCCTTCCTCAAAAAAGAAGAATAATCTCAAATAAACCACCTACCATCTAAAAGTTTAGGGAAAAAAGAACAAAAAAAAAAAAAAACTAAAGTCAGCTAAAGGAAAGAAATAATAAAGATCAGGGAGGAAATAAATAAAATAGAGATTTAAAAAAACAATAGAAAAAATCAATCAAACCAAGAGCTAGTTTTCTGAAAGAGTAAACAAAATTGACAAACCTCTGGCCAAGCTCACCAAGAAGAAAAGAGAGAGCACACAAATAAACAAAACAAGAAATGAAAATGGAGAGACTACAACCAACACCACAGAAATATAAAAAATCACAAAAGAATATAAGCAAGTATAAGGCAATAAATTGAACAACTTAGACGAAATGGACAAGTTTCTAGAAACATAAATTTCACCAAAACTGAATCAAAAAGAAATAGATCATTTGAACAGACCAATCACTAGAAGTGAAATAGAATCAGCAATAAAAAACCTCCCTGCAAAGAAAATCCAGGACCAAATGGCTTCACTGAGGATTTCTATCAAACATACAAAGAATTCATACCAATCTTTCTCAAACTGTCCCAAAAGACTGAAGAGGAGGGAATACTCCCAAACTCATTCTATGAAGCCACCAACACCATGATACCAAAGCCAAAGATACCACCAAAAAATAAAACCATAGGCCAATATCACTGATGAATATAGATGCAAAAATCCTCAACAAAATGTTAGCAAACAGCATCTAACAACATATAAAAAAGATCATACACAATGAACAAGTTGTGCTCATCCCTGGGACACAAGGATGGTTCAACATACGCAAATCAGTCAACGCGATACACCACATCAACAAGAGAAAGGACAAAAATCACATGATCATCTCAATAGATGCAGAAAAAGCATTTGATAAAATTTAACACCCATTTATGATAAGAACTCTAACCAAAGCAGGTGTAAAGGAAACATATCTCAATATAGTAAAAGCTATTTATGACAAACCTATAGCCAGCATAATACTCAATGGTGAAAGTTGAAAGACTTCACACTAAAATCTGGAACAAGAGAAGGATGCCCACTATCACCACTTCTATTCAATATAGTATTGGAAGTCCTAGCCATAGCAATTAGAGACAAAAAAGAAGCAAAAGGGATCCAAATTGGAAGAGAAGAGGTAAAATTGTCATTATATGTGGATGACATGATACTATATATAGAAAACACTAAATGCTCCACACAAAAACTGCTAGAGCTGATAAAAGAATTTAGCAAGGTAACAGGATACAAGATTAACATACACAAATCAGTGGCATTTCTTTACACTAATAATGAAATATCAGAAAAGGAAAATAAAGAAACAATTCCTTTTAAAATGGCATCCAAAAAATAAAATACTTAGGAATAAATCTGACGAGGAAATGAAAGACACATATGCAGAGAACTACAAAACATTGACTAAGAAAATTAAAGATGACTTGAAGAAATGGAAAGACTCCCGTGTTCTTGGATTAGAAGAATTAATATTGTTAAAATGGCCATACTACTCAAAGTAATCTACAGATTTAATGCAATCCTTATCAAATTACCCAGGACACTTTTCACAAAACTAGAACAAATATCCTTAAAATTTATATAGAAAGACCCAGAATTGCCAAACAATTACTGAAGAAAAATAATGAAGCTGGAGGAGTAACCCTCCCAGACTTCAGACAATACTACAGAGCTACAGTAATCAAAACAGCATGGTATTGGTACAAAAACAGACATATGAATCAAGGGAACTGAGTACAGAGCCCAGAAATAAACCCACAAACTTTTTGGTCAATTAATCTTTTTTTAATGAAGTACCATCAATTACTGGTGTACCGCATAATGTTTCAGTTTTGCATATACAGACATATATTCATTTTCATATTTTTTTCCATTAAAGGTTATTGCAAGATATTGAACATAGTTCCCTGTGCTATAGAAAAGAAACTATTTAAAATCTATTTTTATATATAGCGGCTAACATTTGTAAATATCAAACTCCCAAATTTCTCCCCTCCCACCCCCTTTCCTCGGTAATTGTAAGATTGTTTACTATGTCTGAGAGTCTGTTTCTGTTTTGTAGATGAGTTCATAGTGTCCTTTTTGTTTTTTTAGATTCCACATATAAGTGATATCATATTGTATTTTTCTTCCTTTTTCTAGCTTACTTCACTTAGAATGACTATCTCTAGGTCCATCCATGTTGCTACAAATGGCATTATTTTATTATTCTTTATGGCTGAGTGGTATTCCATTGTATAAATATGCCACAACTTCTTTATCCAGTCATCTGTCAATGGACATTTAGGTTGTTTCCATGTCTTGGCTATTGTAAATAGTGCTGCTATAAACATTGGAATGCATTTATCTTTTCACATTAGAGTTATCTCCGGATTTATACCCAGAAGTGAGATTGCTGGATCATATGGTAAGTCTATTTTTAGTCTTTTGAGGACTCTCCATACTGTTTTCCATAATAGCTGCACCAAACTACATTCCCACCAGCAGTGTAGGAGGGTCCCCTTTTTTCCACACACCTTCCAGCATTTATCATTTGTGGACTTTTGAATGATTGGCCATTCTGACTAGGGTGAGGTGATACCTCATTGTAGTTTTGATTTGCATTTCTATGATAATTAGTGAAATTGAGCATTTTTCATATGTCTACTAACCATTTGTACGTCTTCACTGGAGAAATGCTTGTTTAGGTCTTCT
The DNA here is from genome assembly GCF_009834535.1 of Camelus ferus. Lineage (NCBI taxonomy): Eukaryota > Metazoa > Chordata > Mammalia > Artiodactyla > Camelidae > Camelus > Camelus ferus. The sequence goes on along the minus strand of NC_045711.1, from coordinate 51,340,385 downwards.
GCCCATTTTTAGATTGAGTTGTTTGGTTTTTTGTTGTTATTAAATTGTATGAGCTGTTTATATATTCTGGAAATTAAGCCCTTCTCAGTCTCATCTTTTGCAAATATTTTTTCCCATTCCATAGGTTATTGTTTTGTTTTGCTTATGGTTTCCTTTGCTGTGTAAAATCTTATGAGTGTAATTAGGTCACATTTGTTTATTTTTGCTCTTGTTTCCATTGTCTGGGTATACTGTTCTAGGAGAACATTGCTAAGATTTATGTCTAATGTTCTGCCTATGTTTTCTTCTAGGAGATTTATTGTGTCTTGTCTTATATTTAAGTCTTTAAGCCATTCTGAGTTTATTTTTGTGTATGGAGTGAGGGAGTGTTCTAACTTCATTGATTTACATGCTGCTATTCAGTTTTCCCAACACCACTTGCTGAAGAGACTGTCTTTATTCCATTGTATATTCTTTCTTCCTTTGTCAAAGATTAATTGACCATAGATCTGTGGGTTTATTTTTGGGCTCTCTATTCTATTGCATCAATCCATATGTCTGTTTTTACGCCTGGTCAATTAACTTTAGACAAAGGAGGCAGGAACATAAAATGGAGTAAAGACAGTCTCTTCAGCAAATGGTGTTGGGATAACTGGACAGCTATGTGTAAATTAATGAAGTTAGAATACTCCCTCACACCATACACAAAAATAAACTCAAAATGGCTTAAAGACAAACATAAGACACTATAAACCTATTTGAAGAAAACACAGGAAAAACATTATCTGACATAAATCTTAGCAATGTTCTCCTAGGGCAGTCTACCCAGGCAATAGAAATAAAAGCAAAAATAAACCAATAGGACCTAATTAAATGTATAATCTTTTGCATAGCAAAGGAAACCATAAGCAAAACAAAAAACCTCGGAATGGGAGAAAATATTTGCAAAAGATGAGACTGACAGGGCTTAATTTCCAGAATATATAAACAGCACATACTACTTATTAAGAAAAAGACAAACAACTCAATTCACAAATGGGCAGAAGACCTACACAAGGAATTCTCCAATGAAGATATACAAATGGCCAATGGGCACATGAAAAAATGCTCAATGTTGCTAATTATCAGAGAAATGCAAATCAAAACTACAATGAGATATAACCTCATCACCAGTCAGAGTGGCCATCATTCAAAAGTCCACAAATGATAAATGCTGGAAAGGGTGTGGAGAAAAGGGAACACTGTTGGTGGGAATGTAGTTTAGTGCAGCTATTATTTAAAACAGTATGCAGATTCCTCAAAAAACTAAGAATAGACTTACCATGTGATCCAGCAATCCTACTCCTAGGCATATATCCAGAGAGAACCTTAATTCAAAAAGATGCATGCACCCCAGTGTTCATAGCAGCACTATTTACAATAGCCAAGACATGGAAATAACTTAAATATCCATCCGCAGAGGACTGAATAAGAAGTTGTGATATATTTCTACAATGGAATACTACTCAGCCATAAAAAATAAAATAATGCCATTTTCAGCAACATGGATGAATCTGGATTGCCCTTCTAAGCAAAGTAAGCCAGAAAGAGAAAGAAAAATACCATATGGTATCACTTATATGTGGAATCTAAAAAAAAAAAAAAAAAAAAAAAAAAGACAAATGAACTTATTAACAAAATAGAAACAGACTCACTGACATAGAAAACAAACTTATGGTTACCAGTGGAGGAATGGGGTGAGAAGGGATAAATTTGGAGTTTGAGATTTATAGATACTAACTACTACATATAAAATAGATAAACAATAAGTTCACGCTGTATAACATAGGGAACTATGTTCAATATCTTGTAGTAACCTATGGTGAAAAAGAGTATGAAAACGAATATATGTATGTTCATGTATGACTGAAGCATTATGCTGTACACCAGAAATTGACACAACATTGTAAGCAGACTGTACTTCAATAAAATACATTTTAAAAACTAAATCTGAGTAATTTATAAAAAAAGAAAAAAGAAATACTAAGAAACATAGGAATACGAGGCATACTACACTTACATAAATATAGTGAAACAAAGGCTTTAACAAATGTTATGCTGCCACACTGCTTATTTTCTTTTCCATTATTTTTCATTAAATATTCAATATGCTAGTCACAAGCCAGTAAATTTATTACATGATTCTGTAATTTGAAAAGCACTGGCTTACAGGGAAGTGGATAATCATATCTAGTTATATCCTTCTTCTGGGATATGGTCAATTGGACGGTTTGGAGAGATGAGGCAGGGAGCTCCTTTATGAAGGGGTTGAGGGGTGAGAGAGCATGGCCTTAACTATGCATGGAGAGTTCTGTGGTTTCCCCACATCTTAAATCATGTAAAGAGGATAAGTATTACCAAGATGCAACATTGTCTTCAAGGAAATACAGATCAGCTACCATAATCAATTCTAATCTCTACATATTTATCTCTTGGGGAAAAAATACTGAAGATCTAATTTACAGTACTAGCACTACTTCTTATCATGGATTTTAGTTCGTTTTTGTGACTCCCTTGTAAGTTTCTGGCTTTGGTTACCCTTTTTTGTAAGTCTATTAGCCCATTACTATAACTGTTTTTATTAAACTGATAGTAACATGATCTCAAACCCATCCTACCAAGACCAAAAAATTTTAAAAAGAAAGAAAAAAAAACATTCTATATTTTCCTGCCTCCCTCCCCCACTCTCAATGATTTAGATGTCTTCTTTTACAATTTCGTGTTCATTTTATTTGTAATTCATGAGTTATCACCTTTCCAGTTGTAGCACTACTTCTTAAAATCCAGTTTCTCCTAATCATCTTGATTTCCAGTTCTCTCACAAGTCACAGCCACCCTGGAACCTTCCTCCTCACCAGCCACTCACTTACCAAATTTAAACCTGATGGATTCTCAACTCTGGCTGTTTAGTTGAATCACCAAGGCAGTTTTGTGTAAATGCCAATGCCCAGACCAGCTAAGTTATGAGCCCATGCACTGGCATTTTAAAAAAGCTCCCAAGAAGGTTCTAACAAACAACTGCGGTGAGAGAAACCCTGTCTATCTCAACACACCTGCGCTCTTCCTCTCCCTCCCTTCTCTCCTTCTGCCGTTGTTGTTTTTTCTCTGAAGTAAAAGACTAGGAGCTGGATGAGGGAAGAATGGCAGTAAAGGGAGGGGAAAGAGTCAGACAGACCACACAAAAGTTTACTAACAGAGGTTTGGAGTGGAAAAGACTATAAATACTAATAGATGCATAATCTGTGCCTGTTATATATAAAACTAAAGAAGAAAGAATTTGGGTGTATTAATAAGCAAAACATTCCCAATCAACCACCATATTGGTTTGGTATAGAGTATGGGAAGGTTAATGTGGGGCTCACAGTATACCTCCTGTGAACTTATATGTACCGTACAGTCTCTGGATAGAAACCTGCCCCTTTAACCGTAGGGCTACCTGGGACCAAGTAGCCAGAAGGACGGGACCAAACAGGAGAGCCGACTGGGAGTATCCAAATTGTACACATTTTGCAAGAGGACTTTTAGCAGTGTAAAATTCTCTCTGATTTAAGATTGCAATAGCAGATAATGAACCTGTATTTTTGAGTTCTGGGGAACTCTGCCGTGTTTAGAGGAGCTACCCAATGTACATAAATTGATCAATAGCTGGATGGTTTCCAAAGGAGCTTCAAACTGACTGTTCTATGGAAGAAATCCTTTTCACCAAAAAAAAAAAAAAATACATTATTCTTATCAGAAATCAACATTTTTCCTCTATCATTTTCTACCCTCAGAAGAGACAAGTGAAGAAAACAGAGTGGGAAAGGCAAGAAATCTGAAATTAAGCACTCACAGGGCAATATAATGCCCCTGCACAAAAAGAAGATAAATGTTCAGAAAAGAAAGGAAACCTGCCCTAAAACGTGCTCTTCTACCTAAAGCTTCAATATAAAATGATGAACACAGAGGAAAATCAGGAGAAAGAAAATGTGTCAAAGCAACCGGTCTTTTAAACTTCCCCAAAGCAAAAATATTTCAAGTTGAAATTGCTGCTGCTACTCAGAGACTGGTGCATTTCTGCCTATTTCTGGTGCCTGTCCCCTCCTACTTCTTTTATTTGTATTTTCTTCTCAATTAAGATAAATGTGTACATGAATTTTAACTTGAGAAGCAAAAAGGGTAGCAACAGTGCCATGACTAACTTACTCATACTCCAGAATTTTACAAGGAAATGCCAAGATTTACAAACCTATACAAAATCCTAAATCCTGCTCAGGATTTTCCTTCATCAATAGCAGATGCTTTGTGTAATCTGCCTTTCAGTTTGGTAGTTGGTTTAACCTCTGGGTGAAATTGGACAGGCCTGGTAGCTCTCTGCTCTAACTAAGTCCAAGGGACCCCCAGTTCCTGCCTCATAGGTCTTGTGGGACAAGAAAGGGCCGAGTTTAGAGCTAGATCAGAAAGTAATCTTGGCATTGGCTGGTAGGGTCTATAACCTTCATGTTGACACTGTCTCTGTCTCCTTTGCCTGGTGGCAAGAGACCGTGGAAAGAGAAACTCAGCAAGACTGAGAACTATGTGTGGATATCGTAATGCTTTCCCCCTCGCGATTCTGCAGGTTGGCAGTTTGGTAGGGCTCCACCAGAATGGCTCTCTGCTCCATGTGGCATCGGCTGGGCTCACTCCTGGGTTTGCAGCCAGTTGGCAGGTCGGCTAGTTGCCAGCTGGTCCTGATGGCCTCACTCATTTGTCTGGAAGTCGCCTGGGGCTGCCACCTCCTTTATACAGCCTCTCTTTCTCCAGTAGTTAGATCAGGCCTTTTACATGATGGCAGATGCACTTCATAAGAATGACAGTGGCAACTGCCAGGTCCCTAAGGACAAGTCTCAGAAGCCTCAAAATGTCATTTCTTCAACATTCTTTTGGTAAAAGCATGTCACAAGGCCAGCATAGACTCGGGAGATGGAGAAATAGGTTCTATCTCTGGATGAGAAGGGAACAAAGTCATATCGCAAAGGAAGAAGACAAGATGTGATTCACTGGGGGCCATTCTTCTAATAAACCACCATGGCCCTCCCTCTGGCCCCAGTGATTCATGTGAAATACGTGAAATTCACTCCCCCACTCCCAAGATTCTCAAGTTTTATTTAATCACAGATCAGGCTCAAAGTCTATGAACTCATGGTCTATATCAGGTTCTGACATGGCTGAGCCGCTGGGTACAGTTCCTCTTGACTCAGAGAGGGTTCTGCTGGTTGGCAATTTGAGCAGGGCTCAGCTGGGTTGTCTCCACTCCATTCCATACGATGTCAGCTGAGTTCACTCATGTTTTTGTGGTCAAGCATTGGGTTGCCTGGGGGCCAGATGGTTGCAGATAGCAAACTGATAGGGCTGGTAGTGGATTCTAACTGTTGATTAAAATGCCTGCATTGTGTTTTATATAGCTTCTCAGCCTCCAGTAATTAGGCCAGGCATCTTTACGTGATGATGAAGTGCCCAACGCTGGATTTTGTCATTTGATGAGTAGCTTAAACTACCATTATTATGTAAAAATTACCAGAGTAGCATACTTGTATAGACTTGTCTGAGGCAAGATTTCCCCAGAACAGACCCTGAGAGAAGGATTTGAATGCAAGTCATTCACCTGGGATGCAGTTCCAGGCAGCACTAGTTAGGAAAGTAGAGAAAGGCTATAAGTCAATAAAGGCTGTGTTTTCAAACAGACTCCCAGTGTGGATGTCTAAGCTCAGTCCAGCTGGGGAAGCCTGAGGGGCAATATAGAACCCACCTCAGAGTTGTCCCACTCAAGGAGTAAGAAAGCAATTCTTCAATTCTCATCTTTAGTTAGCTAACAGGTACTCTCAGGGCCATTAAACACCCAGCATTTCTGGCCTGCTCCAATTACAGGCTGAAAAAAACTCTCAAGTGAAGAGTTTTAAGAGCTTGCACTGGCTGCACCAGAACATACTGGAACAATGAGTGCCACAGGAACGTGAGCAAGGCATGAACAGCATTTGTTCCAAAATTCCTATACCAGCAGATTGCAACTCAGAAAGCTGTTGTGTCTCAAAAGTTTATATGCACAATAGAGTTTTTGGAACTTAGAGTATATCTTTCTTTTAAACGTTTTAAAATTAAAAGTAAATTTTAAAAACATATATGTATTCATTATATTCAAAAGATTTTCTTAACTTTAGTCCATCAGTGGGCCCCTAGATGTTCATAAGCCCCCTGGAAGCTTTAGGTAAAATGTTGGGTGTACAACTTTCCACAGCTTACATAAAATGTTCAAAAGATCAAGGACCCCAGATAGGTCAAGAAACACAGTAGCAGAGCACAGGATTAAGATCCCTAAGTTTAAGTCTCAACTTGACCATTTGTTGTATGATTCTGAGAAAATTTCTTACCTTCTTTGTGTCTCTTATGCCCTCACCTTCAAAAATAAGGGAACAGTAGTCCCTACTTCATAGAATTACTGTGAGAGTTAAGCTAATGAATATAGTGCCAGTCTGGCACCAGAATAATACAGCCAGGATAACGTAAGTGTGGCTAATAGTAATCTGAGCTCCAAGAAACATCCAAGGTTGCCAAAATTTCCAGCTCTGATCAAGGAATATTGTGGAAATTCCTGTGGTTTTTAATTACATGTTACTGCTCTAATATCTCAAACTTTCCCTTCCCCAACAGCATATTCAGAAAACCATACAAATATTGCCTCCTCTCAAGTATTTACTTCACTCAATCTTCCAACTTTCCAAGATTTTTAAGTAAGAAATCTTAAAATCAGGAAGACACTTAACAGCTGCAATGCCCTTAAACCTCATCACTGAGACTGACTTTACATGTTCCTTTGATGTAGAACTTTTCCACTCAGATTCACTAGACGATCTCCAGACCATCAGTGCAGCACCAAATAAGTTGTCTAAGGCACACTGGCCCAGCCCAATCTTGCCAATGTGTATTTTGACTTAATAAAATGAAATTAAGTCTAAAATTTGCCACTCCAGAATTAGTCCAAGGAACATCTTTCTCACTAATTCCAATCTGTTATTCCCCATTTTCATATCTTACCGCTTTCTGACCCCCATTTGATTCTGAACCTTGGGCCCAAGATTGATGATTTTTCATTAACTACTCACTTAAGACCTGCTGGAACTCCATAGTCACTGGGGACACAAATTTGGTTCATTGTTACCCAGTCCCATGCAGGGACCAAGTACTGGGCCTACTTCCTGTCCACCTCCACCTGGGGAGAGAAGAATTATACGTGGCCAACTACATCAGGGGCTGGAGCCTAATGCTCATGGTCAGCTCATGCCCCTCTCCACCTGATGTCCACCCATGGAGTTGGGCTGAGGGTAATAGGAGTTGTCCATAAGGGTAATAGGCAAGTATCGAAAGACCTAAGCATATGCCAATCAAGAGGCTTACTACTGGTGATAAGTTCACATGAAGGGAAGAAATATTGCAGGACAGCAGGGAACAAAGCCAGGGTGGACACAGAGCACTACTAGGTGAAGGATTTAGGTAGAAGAGAGACTTGACAATAGAAAAGGCAGACACGGGAAGATCACAATTTGGAGAAAGATACACATAACGTAGTTCTGTGTTTTATTAGAATAAGATGGAACATCTACAAGCAACATCACGGTCCAGGATAGTCCTTGAAGGAAAATCAAGCCAACACTGTCCCTGCTTGCAATCAAACATCACTAACAAACCAGCCGTCTGCACTCACCTTTTCTAAAGCTACTCTTCCGGAAGTGGAGGCGCCAGGCTGCGGGTTCCAGCCGGGCTGGACTTGCGGAGGTAGAGGCAGCACCCAGAGGAGCCTTTTGCCGCCGGTCCGGATCGGGAATGTCGAAGAACATGGTGTCATCGGCCCGGTTCCGGAAGGTGGACAGTGGATGAGTACGGCGAGAACAAGTTCGTGGACGAGGAAGACGGGGGCGACGGGCAGGCTGGGCCCGACGAGGGCGAGGTGGAGTCCTGCCTGCGGCAAGGAAGCATGACAGCTGCCCTGCAAGCGGCTCTGAAAAGCCCCGCTATCAACACCAAGAGTCAGGCGGTGAAGGATCGAGCAGGCAGCATTGTCTTGAAGGTGCCCATCTCTTTTAAAGCTAACGACATTGAAAAGGCAGTTCAATCTCTGGACAAGAATGGTGTGGATCTCCTAATGAAGTACATTTATAAAGGCTTCGAGAGCCCCTCTGACAATAGCAGTGCTGTGTTATCGCAGTGGCATGAAAAGGCACTCGCTGCTGGAGGAGTGGGATCCATTGTTCGAGTCCTGACTGCGAGCGGGAACTGGGTATCTCCCGTGGGGTGGGAGTTGCTGGTACAAAGACCAAAACAACCAAATGCCACCGCTGCTCTTTGGGTAGCATCCGTTTCTCTCAGCTTTGCCTTCTTGCTTCCTTTTCATATCTATAAAGAAGAAAATTACGTATCAGTTTTCATTTAATGAAAATCGGGATATAGTACAGGCAATGTTTCAACAGGAGTGTTTCATGCTCTCAAAATTACTCCAGTGGTGTGTATAACAGTCTGTATATAGCATAATTCAAGTTTAATTGTGCAATTTTTAACCCCTATTGGCTGATGTGGGTTTTTTTGTTTTTTGTCTGTTGGAAGGGTTTTGGGTTTTGGGTTTTGGGTTTTTTGTTTTTGTTTTTGTTTTTTGGTTTTGGTTTTGATTGATAGTGAGAAATTTGATCAGAATTTGAGGCCACTTTCCTAACTTATTGCTAGCCAGGAAATGATTTTTATTAAAAACAAAGATGTTTGAGAGACTGGCAGCTATTAACATTGCAAAACAGGACCATACTTCCCTTATTTAAGCAAAATGTGTTTCTGGAACCAATGGCGGCTGAACACCACCACCAGGTTCCAGCTCGGTTTCTGCTTGCCTCCGGAATCTGAGTTTAAGTATGCATCTTCCTCTCAGCATCCAATAATCGTGGCCTCTTGATTCTTTTGTGGTCACCCAGGGTATAGAGCAAGGAGTCTTGCTCTACACAACGTGTCTTACAGATTTATAAAATACACTTTGTATTTCATAAATGCCAGAGCCTGTTTGGTATTAGCATAAAACTTTTGCTCCAATAATATGGCCCTATTTGGGGTACCTACTCCAAATCAGAAAGGACATAGAATCTTTGATGTAGTTCAAACTCTGGGCAGCCTCGGAATGAAATACTGTTTTCTTTGGAATTATAGTGGTTGTCTTTGACATTATGATGTATGTAACTAGTATTTAATATGTCCTATAAATGTCCTCAGTGTTCTTCAGGGTAATTGGGATCTCATAAGATTTGGTTCAGATTCAGACACATACACATTCTGTATTTTAGCTCATTGTTTTTTAAAAAAAAGATAATGCCACACATCAAAAAAGTGTTTACTTTGTTGGACAAACCAAATCAGTTCTCAAAAAAATGACCAGTGCTTTTGAAAAGTTATCATTCAGTAGCTCTAAAAGAAACCACCTGAATGCTTATGACCAAGAGAGACAGCAGACTATATTTAGTATTTCTTATATCACTGACTTATATGAAAACTGGTACAGAAATTCTGTAAACTCTTTGCTGCTTTTGATACCTGCTTTTTGTTCTGTTTTATAAAAATGATAAAGTTTATAAAATAAAATGTCAGTGTTGAATAATTAAAAAAATAAAAAATAAAGCTACTCTTCCTATTAGAGGCAGCATGATACAAGTGATGTGAACTCATAACTAGGAGAAATTGAGTTTTTTCTCTGTTTTTTAGCCCAGTTTTCTCTCATTTTTCCAAGGATCTTCTAGTCAAACTCTCATCAGGAGACTGCAAACAGAATTCTTTTCTCAGGATGGTTGTCTCCATGAAACTCAACCATCTCTTCTAGTGTAGGAAACAGATCAACTAGGGTGGGTTGCTTTATTCTGAGATTTTTGTTTTGATTTGGGTTTTTTCTCACTTCTCAATACTCAAGTAAGAAGCAATCTTCAGAGTTGGTTTGGTTCCAGAAATGAAGTGTCACATGAAAATAAAAATATAAAAACTTCCTCCTTTAGTGTAAATAGATATCTCAGCAGACCTTCTACCTGTCTGTGATTGCAAAGAAAGTGCAGATATGATATCATGTAAGACACTAATATCTGTATTTAGAATTGATTAAGACTGTATGAGGATCAGATGACTGGATAAAGAAGATGTGGTATATTTATACAGTGGAATACTATTCAGCCATAAAAACTGACAACATAACGCCATTTGCAGCAACATGGATGCTCCTGGAGAATGTCATTCTAAGTGAAGTAAGCCAGAAAGAGAAAGAAAAATACCATATGAGATCACTTATATGTGGAATCTAAAACAAACAAACAAACCATAAATACAAAACTGAAATAGACTCACAGACATAGAATACAAACTTGTAGTTGCCAAGGGGGCGGAGGGTGGGAAGGGATAGACTGGGATTTCAAACTTGTAGAATAGATAAACAAGATTATACTGTATAGCACAGGGAAATATATACAAGATTGTGGTAGCTCATGGCAAAAAAAAAATGTGACAATGAATATATGTATGTTCATGTATAACTGAAAAATTGTGCTGTACACTGGAATTTGACACAACATTGTAAAATGATTATAAATCAATAAAAAATGTTTATAAAATAAAACATATTCTCAAAAAAGAAAAAACAGTATGAGGAAAAAATAGAACCCTATGGTATGGAAGTCAGACAACTCCTTGGCTACAGAGTCAAAATTAAAATCATTAATGAGGAGCAGATGGATGTTGGGTCCCTCCAGATGTGATACCTTGAGAGAGACATGCAATCACTTATATTCAAGCCAGGATACATAATCTAACCATGAGGAAACATTGGGCAAACCCCCGAATGAGGAACTTCCTATAAAACACAAAAAAGGATTGTACCTTCAAAAATGTCACAAATGACAAAGAAAAGCTGCAAAATGTTCCAGATTAAAGAAGACTAGGGAGGCATGACAACTAAATTAAATACTTGATCCTACATTTTTTTTTCCTATACTGGAGGGGAAAGGGGAAATGCTATAAAGGACATTATTGAGTCTACTGACAAAATTGGAATATGCATTGTAGATTAGATAAAAGTATTGTATTGATGTTAAATTACTGAAGTTGACATATAAGAGAATATTTCTATTCTTAGGAGATGCACATTGAAGTATTTAGGGGTAAAAAGGCATGATGTATGCAACCTAGTATCAAATGGTTCAGAAAAAAATTTGTGTATGTATGTGAGACAGAAAGAGAAAATGTAGAAATTATAAAGCAAATGGGGTTAATAATAGGTAATCTTGATAAAGGGTATATTGGTGGTCTTTGTACTATTCTATTTCTTGTAGCTTTTCTGTAAGTTTATTTCCAAATAAAATGTGGTTTCTTTTTTTTTTTTTTTTTTTTCCATGAATGCTTATAGAGTTGTCTGACTTCATTTGCCCTGAATTTTACACACAAAAGCCTTGGAGCTGTTCTTCTTTTGAGAGAAACCAAAGCAACAATAGTCTGGTAAATTCTGACGTTAGTGAAAACTGATCATAGAAAACAGTAAACCTGTGCTCTCTTTCTGCTTCCTTTGTCAGTTAGTCCTTATTAATCTAAACATTCAAGCACACATATGGAACAAGATGTCATCCTGTCCTTAGAGATTTTTTAATTGATTTATTCCTCTATCCATGTCTGATGACAGAGTCCAGTGACCTTTCCAAGATATCAGAAAACCCTGAATTTCCTCATTCCAGCATCACTTAGAGGATGTCCGATCAACCCGATTTGTCTGGGACTGAGGATTTTCTGGGACATGGACTTACAGTGCTAACTAAACCTGAGACAGTCTCAATAGTCACCCACTTCGGGGGTTCTTGGTTCTGTCTCCAGATGGAAGTCTGGTTTCACTCCCACCGCCTACATCATCTCTTTTTTCTCTGCCCCTTACTGACGTGGATTTGGAACTCAGCCCCTCTTCTGTGGTGACAACTGCCATCTGCCCCAGTATGAAAACTACTCTCTCAAGTCATTTGAGGTGGAAATAAACGTGCTCAGTGAAGCGTCACATATCACCAGGTTGTCTAGCTCCCCTCTCCCCAAAGACTCCCTGCTTCTTTATGTGTGGACTCCCTTCCTTCTCTGTCTCCTTCAACACTCAACTCCTCTCACTTTATTGTGCAAACATTTCACCTCTGAAACCTTTACTTCTTCTGCATGATCTTAATGTGTTTCACTAAATAGGCAGTCAACTCCAGATTTTTCACTTTAGAGGCCAGAACTCTGAACAGTGGCTTTGAATTCCTGCATTTACTCCCTCTACCATTGCATTCTCTCCATGAAACTCCATGAGAGAGAATAAAATCTATTGTGTGTAGTTTGAAATTTATGTGTACTGTGTTCTAACTAGCAATGCATGGCTCGTGTATGTGAGAATATTATCACATCTTCAACATGTATACTGCAATATAATTTTCAGAGCACTCCTACTTATGTCACCTCATTTGATCCCTGTATCATCCCTGACAGACAAGGCAGGACAGGTGTAAGACACCAATTTAACAGATTCAAAACCTGAAGTTTGGATAATTGATGTTACTCACTATAAATTACTATCTATGTCTTTTGACTCTAAGCCCAGGGCTCTTGCCACCAATCCACAGAGTCTCCTGTTAAATTCTTTATTAACTAAAATGTCCAATTAACCCCCAGAAATGATTCTTCAGTCTGAAGTGTATCAATCTGAAGCTTGCCTAAGAAGATAATAGGGTAGATCTGAATGGATGAGATGAAAGTCCTTCTGGCCTTCTTTAGATCAGTTGGTTTTGCAGAGGGAGATAGGTGCTACCCTGCAGGAGTCTTTTACCTCCTGACCATGGGCTAACTTGGCCCTAGACAGCCAGTGCTGATTCTCTGCTTCCCTAGTAAAGTGTTAGAGGGTGTCTAGGGAAGGCTTTCAAAGCCCTCTGTCGCCTCTGCTCTCTCAGTTTCCTTGGCTTTCCCCTCTGCCCCACCTTCCACTTTCTGGGCAGTGTTACAGCCTGAGCAATGTGGAAGTTTAACTTAGCCTCCTACAAAGCCACCCTAACTGGGTTCTTTGCATGCTGCTTTGTATCAATTACCCTTTATTGTTCAGCTTTAGTAGCCACTCACCCACCTCCAGTTCTTTCCTGTAACAGAGCCTTCTAGCCTGACACAGACAAGCTCCTATTTCACCTCTACTGCTTAAACAGGACTATTCTATGCTTTATCTTAGTGGTTTCTGTCTTAGCCTCTTTCTCCCTGGGCTTGCTTGGAAAATAAGACAACATTGTTTGGCACACCCCATTCCTATCTGAGTCCCTTTTCCAAGATTGAGGTTAGTGAGAACAATGACCACACAATGTAGAGTCAGGGCTACATTTAATAGGATCCCTCAAGGCCAGGAGCTATTGGGGACAGAAGTTAAGTGTTAGCTAAGAGCTAGCCAAGGGCTTAAACCAAAATGGATGCTGGTGACATATTAGGTTGGATAATTATTTTTATGGGAGGAGAGTCTATGCACTGGAAGGTGTTCGTCAGTAATTCTGCCCTCTGCTCACTGCATGCCACCAGCCTGTAGCACTCCCTTCAAGTTGTGACAACCAAAAATATCTCCAGATGTTGCCAAATGTCCCCATGGTGGGGGCAGGCAAAGTAATCCCTATTGAGAACCACTGGCCAAAGCTGTGAGCACGGGGTGGAAAAAGGACAGACTAAGTCAGAACGTTAGGGTCAGGTAGGTGAGGAGCATAGAAGAAAGCAAGTTACAAAACTGAGTGAAGTAAGAGTAAGAATTTTTACCATGACTGGGAGAGGAATGCCCCATGTTTACCCTTCCCAGAAGCTAGGCATGAGTTATAAGGTTTAAGGGAGCAGAATCTAAGTGACCTCGTGTTTGCCTAAGGACTGTTCCCCTTTTTCATCCTTGGGTACCCTGTGATCAATGCACAATATGTTAGGTGTGCTAATCAGGATGTGTAGCCTGCAGGGTTGGGCAGCTGCCTAACATGCTGCATTTAAGAGAATGTTATTAGTGGTCTAATCCAAGAGAGATGATTGTTTTCATGTAACAAGAAGTCCAGAGGAGAATGGACTAGGGCTGGTGCAGCTACTGAAGAAAGTCAACAAGGACATGGGCTCCTTCCAGCTTCCAGCTGCATTGCACTTGGCATGTGGCTTTTCCTTTTGTGGTTACAACTTAGCTACACTTATTTTACATTTCTTTTAATTAAAACAATAGCAAACAATGTAGGGGTTTTTTTTAAGTAAATAGTACAGAAAAGTACAAAGAAGGAAGCTTAAAAATGACTCCAAATCTAATCACCATTGTTGTTTGGTAACTATCCTTCCCAGTAATGACCATGCATATATATGGTAAAAAGTGTGGATGGATAGGCAGATAGACAGACAGAATAGATAAACAGGTAAACAGATAAATAAAATATTATATTATACAAACTATTTTTAGTTAAAATAATTACACCTTTTTTTAAAAAAAAAAAGAATAGAGACTATACCTGAGTTCTTTCAGGCTTTACATGTTTGTATGTGATCTTTTGTCTATTATCTTTACCCCTGAAAGAAATCTTCACTGAGACACATAAAATTCTGGGATCACTCATGTCTTGCCTCAGATCTCTATAGACATTCCTCCACTGTCTTCTGCCATCAAGCGTGGTGCGGAGAAATGTAAACCTCAAGACTGCAATCAAATTACTAGAGAAGCATCTTTCAAAACTCTGATTCCTACTTTTAGGGAAATTTTTTTCTACTTGAGATCTGAGGGAAAAGTGTCGGATCACTGCATCTCCTCTCATATTGGTTCAGATTGCTCAATTTAAGGCATGAATGCTTGACAGTTCATAGTCTGGGGCTGTGGCCTTTGCTTGTTTCAATCAAAGATAGTGTTTTACAGTGTTTTACAATTTTTGTTTGTTTTTTGTTCTTTTCCCAAGTATGGAGCAAAGGAATTGGGATAAAAAATGACTTTACTTCATCTCTAATCACAAACTTTACCCTTATTTTTTGGTGAGTTAAACAATGAATAGAAAAAGAGTACATGGAAACAAAATCTTTGTTCTTCGCCCACCTAGTTTTGCCTCATACCACATCCCATCCATCAGTGCATCTCCTCATTCTCTTCCAGAACACACCACAAGTTCATACACTTTTCCCCATCTCTACTCTTTGTTCCCTGTTATGAGCACTATCATGTGTGTCTGCACAACTGCCCCAGTTCCCTAGCTGGTCTTCCTGGTTTCCACTGCTGCTTCTCTTCATTCTATCCTTGATACAACAACTGTGGTGATCTCCCTACATGTAAATCAGATCATGTCACTCATTCCCTGAAAATATGATTCCTTTTACATAGATGATCCCATAAAGGCAAAATCTATAAGGACAGAAAGTAGACGAATAGTTGCCAAGAGCTGAGGGTGGGAATGGGGTATGAGTACAAAGTAGTAGGACAGATCTTTTGGGGATAATAAACATCTAAAACTGGATTGTGCTGTTGGTTGTATGCCTCTGCAAGTTTACTAAAAAGCATTTAATTGAAATTTTTAATTGGGTGAATTTTATGTTATGTAAATTACACCTTAATAAAGCTGTTTTTTAAAAAGGGATGCCTCCAAGGGTATTCACAATACTTAGAATAATCTTCCCTGACTTACAAAGCCCTATATGATGTGGCCCTACCAACATTTCTGACCCTGTCATCTTTTACTCTTCCTCTTCCACTGTGCCCCAGCCATAGTGGCTTTCTTTCTGGCCCTTGAGTATATATTATGTTTGCTTCTGTCTTAGGCCCTTTGCACTCCTCTGAACTCCACATAGTTGAGTCTTCCTTGAAATTCAGATATTGGTCAAATGCCAACTTCTTAGAGTGGCCTTCCCTGGCTATCCAATCAAAAATAGCTACCCAATCAAAAATAGCTACCCACTAATTATATCACCTTGTTTTCATTTTCTGCGTTGCCTTATTTCTGCCTGATATTTTTCTTGCAGTTTATTATATGTCATTATCCACCAGAATGTCCCTGCGAACTGGAACTTTTTCAAGAGGGTATCCCTAGTTTCATAACATTTTTTTGAACTCATAGATAGTACCAAAAGGTAGTCATTGAATGAATAGAGGATTGAATGAAAGAATAGTTAGATAGTTGGAAAGTCATGAAGATATAAATGCTGATCTTCATTCTCCCCAAGGAAGAAAGCAGAGAAGCTTCAAGCGCCTGCCTTGAATGGTAGAAAAGATGCATCACAAAAAGTGCTAGATAACTTCTCTTTGGCCTGAATAATACTGGTAATAAGACCATCTGCTCCTAGTACCAGTGAAACCTCCTTTAAACACAGAGGAGCTCTGAAATTAACTATGTGTTACTTGGAACAATGTTGATTGCTCTGCTCAGGGCACATGGAGGGTCAAAGAACAAATCATTTCAAATGTCAAGGTAAAGGGGACTTTATTCTAAAGATACAAACAACAATTAGAAATCTAATGCTTCACTGAGTCAGAAACCACAACTATACTCTCTATCTCTCAGGAGCTCTGTGGTTCCATCTTAACTTCTGTTAGCTACTAGCAACTGAGTTCCTTCCAGTTTTCCATTTCCCTCACCAAAACTTGTCCTTGAACAAATGTAACATAAGGGAGATAAGAGTTAAAGGGAGAAGAAGACCAGAGAAGTGCTTGAGTTGAGTGTCCTGAAGAAATGTAAAGGGTACTTAAGGCTATGGACATATTAGAGTTGAAAAGAATGCACAAGAGGATGAAAACTCTAAGACATTGATGAAATAAACAGAAGACAATGCAAATAAATGGAAAGATATCCCATGCTCATGGACTGGAAGAATTAATGTTGTTAAAATGACTACTGCCTAAAGCAAGCTACAGATATAATGCAATCCTTATCAAAATTCCATTGACATTTTTCACAGAAATAGAACAAATAATTCTAAAATTGACATGGAATCAAAAAAGATACCAAATAGCCAAAAAATCTTGAAGTAACAAAGTCAGAGTTATCACACTCTCTCATTTCTAACTATACTATGAAGCTATGGTAATCAAAACAGAACAGTACTGGCCCAAAAACAGACACACAGACCAATGAAACAGAATTGAGAGCCCAGAAATATACTCCCACATATGTGGGCAGTTAATTTATGACAAAGGAGAAAAGAATATGCAATGAAGAAAGGATAGTCCTTCAATAAATCACATTGGGAAAACTGGACAGCAACATGCAAAAGAACAAAATTAAGTCACTACCTTTTACACCATACACAAAAATTAACTCAAAACATTGAAAACTTGAATGTAAAAATCTGAAATCATAAAATTTCTAAAAGAAATGTAGGGGGCAACTTAATTGACATTGGATTTAGGGATTTGTGTGTGTGTGTGCATCTGACTCCAAAGACAAGGGAAACAAAAGCAAAACTAAACAAATGGGACTGCGTCAAACTAAAAAGCTTCTGCACAACAAAAGAAACCATCATCAATACAAAAAGGCAACTTACTAAATGGGAGAACATATTTGCAAATCATTTATCCAATAAGGGGTTAATATCCAAAATATATGTAGAATTCATACATCTCAATAACCAAAAAAACCAAACAACCCAATTAAAAAGTAGGCAGAAGATCTGAATAGGTATTTTTCCAAAGATATACAGATGTCCAACAGGCATGTGAAAAGATGTTCAATATCACTCATTATTAGGGAAATGGAAATCAAAACCACAATGAGATATCACCTCACACCTGTTAGAATGGCTATTATTGAAAAGACAAGAAAAAACAAATGTTGGAAAGTATGTGGAGAAAAGGGAATCCTTAAACACTGTTGGTGGGAATGTACATTGGTGAAGTCACTATGGAGAACAGTATGGAGATTTCTCAAAAAATTAAGAAGAGAACTAACATATGACCCAGCTATTCCACTTCTGGCTATTCTTCCAGAGAACATGAAAAGACTAATTTAAAAAGATACATGCATGCTATGCTCATTGCAGCATTATTTACAATAACCAAGATATGGAAACTGCTTAGGTGTCCATCAATGGATGAATGGGTAAAGAAGATGTGAGATGATTAGAAAGATAGATAGATAGATAGATGATAGATAATAAATAGATACATACAATGTAATATTACTCAGCCATAAAAAGAATGAAATGCTCTCATTTCCAGCACGGATGGAACTTAAAGGTATTATGCTAAGTGAAATAACAGGTGTCAGATAGAGAAAGACAAATAGTGTATGATTTCACTCGCATGTGGAATGTGAAAAACCAAATAAACAAACAAACAAACAAAAAATAGGTACAGAAAACACATTAGCAGTTACCAGATGGAAAGGGGGTTGTAGAGTGGGCAAAGTGGGTGAAGGGGGTCAACTATGCGGTGATGAATGGCAACTAAACTTGTGGTTGTGATACTTCATAGTGTATACAGATGTTGAATTATAATGCGATATGCCTGAAACTTAGACAATAAAAAAAGAAGAAGAACACACAAAGGGAGAAAGAAGGTGGAGTATGAGGAAGGTACAACAAAGCTGGATGTGGGCAATTTCAGTTTATTGGCTGGGTCACCAAGTCTAGAGGGGGAGAGAGATTCACATATATATTTATATTTACATAAAAATATATATTTTATATATATATGAGTGCTTCTATATGGACTGGCACAGTGCTACCAAACACATGTACCAAGTTAAAACAGCGCAGCTTCCAACCTTCAAGAGCTCACTGTCATGCTTGTCAGAATCTTGAACCAAACTTGTGCCTACCACTGGCATTCGGATGAGCCCAGGCAAGTTAACTGAACTGGTGGAAAAGACTCACCCGAAGGCTTTTTAAATTAAGACCTAAAAATTTCTCCCAAGAAAGAACTCATTCTATAAAAATAAAACCAGGGGGTAGAGCCAGGCCTAGTTACAAATTCTTAGGTCTAGAATCCAGGATAAGATAGAAAGAGGAGTGAGCCAGTTCTAGGATAGGGTCCAGGAGTCAGTGGTCAGGACAGCGGAAAGGTCCAAAATAAGAATACTCTAGAGCAGGATTTATAAGCTTTACCTGCAAAAGGCCAAATAGCAAATATTTTCAGCTTTGTGAGTCTTAGTTGCCACCACTGAATTCTGCCACTGTAGCATGAAAGCAGCCGTATACCATACATAAAAGAATAACTGGGACAATGTCCCAATAAAGTTTTACTTAGGAAAACTGAAACTTGAATTTCACGTACTTTTCATAAAATATTCTTCTTTTGATTTTTTTTTTCTACCCTGTATAAAAATGCAAAACCCATTCTTAGCGCATGGGCCATACAAAACCAGGCAGAGGTCCAGATTTGGCTCATGAGCGCTTTCCAGCCACCAGTCTAGAGCCATACCATCCAACAGAAATATAATATGAACCATAAACACAAAGCAGCCATGTAAAAAGCTACATTTTAAACAGTAAAAAGAAACAATGATTAAGAAATTATCCTAACCTCTTTGGGTCTTGGTTTCCTTAACTGTAAAATATTGCTAATAATATTAACTCATGGGACTGTTGCAAACATTAACTACTTAAACCACATGACATGCCTAGAACAATGCTTAGCACATGCTAAGTCCCCAGTAAACTTAGTTTCATTGCTACCATTTCAAAAAAAAAAAAGAAAAAAAATTAATTTTAATAATACATTTAACTCAAAACATATTATCATTTCAATATGTGATCAATATAAGAAAATTAATAAGATCTTTTACATTTTTATTTATACTAAATTTTTGAAATTCAATATGTATTTTATACTTACATGACATTTCAAGTGCCTAGCAGCTGCATGTATCTAGTGGCTACATATAAGACAGCACAGATGTACAGCAAAGATGAATCCACGTATCAAAGTTCAAGGCAATACCTCAGATCCAGGTAGATCAGGAAGAGGCAGGCTATATCATACAGAAAAGACAAAGTCCAAAGTCAGGGAGGTAGGTGACTTAAGGGCACTTGTGCAAGTCCCAGAGTGGACCACAGTACAGGATTCAGGAGAACATTTGGGCAGCAAAGATAAGCTGTGGTGCAACTATTTATTTAGGATTTTCTGGGGCAGGCACCATAGGTGACATTCACTCACATTCATTCTCATTTAATCTTCACAACAACCTTGTGAGGCCAGTACTCTTACCCTTGCATTAGAAGTGAGACTCAGAAGAAAATGAAGTGATTTGCTCAAAATCGTACAGCTGGTATGATATAATCATACAGTGGTAGAGGCAGGATTTGAACCTGCGTCTGGCTCTTCATTACACTGCATCATGCATAGCCAAGGCAGTGAGGGTGCATAAAAGATCAAAATCCAGGGAAACACACTGAGCAATGATGTCTCTTGAATCCATCCACTCCCCTCCATCCCCACTGCTGGCTTAGTTCATTCTCTCTTCAGCTATTACCTGAACTAGTGCAGCAGCATCACCCATGGTCTCCCTGCTCCCAGTCTTCTTGGCTCCAATTTTTTCAGCATTTAACTAATAAAATAATTTGCTTAAAGTCCAATTCTGGACATATCCCTTTCTGGCTCAAAAACCTCCACTGGCTCCTCTTGCCTACAGGATAAAACCTCAAGTTCAGGAAACATGAGTCCTAGACTATCCATGCTATTCTAATTACCTCTCACTGACTTCTAAGCATGGCATTCCAGAACCTCAACATTCTGTCCTATCATGTTGCCTTCATCATCCTTGATCTGTCCGTATATATTTTGGGCAGATGTTCTAACATCCAGTTCTAACATCCAGTCTAACATCTAACATGGACTCTCTAACAATGACTTTCCCCTGAACACAACCTATGATTTTTTTCATCAGTGCCCTGTGTCACATTGTTCTTCAATTTCATATGCTCTTTCCTCCAATGCTCCTCCCACCACCTCTACTTGCACAGACCCTAACGCTCCCAATCGTATCCCTCCATGAAACTTTGGCTCTCCAGTCCCTCTTCTGGATGCTACCAGCACCATGTTCATGCCACTTTCATAGTTTTCATTATTTTCTACTTTGTTTTGTAGTCATATGGGTGTGTCTCTCATCTACCCTTCTACACCACTAGCTACAAGGAAAGCTCCTGTATCTTTCTATCTTCCATAGCACAATGTTTCCTGCTAACTGATTAGGTACTCAGTAAGCTTGTTTAATTAAAAAATACATCAATATCATGTTCCCACTCAAGACGGCAGAGTGGTAGGACCACGAGCTTGCTTCTCCTCATGACTACAACAAAACAATGACTGCTAAACAAACATCAAAAAAAAAAAAAAGACTGGAATCTAGCAAAAAAAAGAGCCTCTTCAACTGGAAACATAAAGAGGGAGCCACAGTAGGACAGTAGCAGGGGCATGCTCATGATATAATTGGGCCCTATAACCCCGATGTGGGCAACCCAAAAGCTGAAGGATAATTCAGTCATAGAGACCCTCCCATGAAAGTGAGAGTTCTAAGCCCCTTGTCAGTCTCCCCAGCCCAGGGTTCTGGCATTGGGAGGAGGAGGAGACCCTAGGACATTTGGTTTGGAAGGCCAGTGAGGCTTAGCTCTAGGAGCCCCACAGAACTAGGGGAAACAGAGACTTCATTCTCTTGGGAAGCATACAGAATCTCGAGGGCACCAGGTTCAAGGGCAGAAGCAGTGATTTCATAGGAACCTAGGCCAGACCTGCCTGCTGGTTTTGGAAGGTCTCTTGGGGACATAGAGGATGACTGTGGCTCACCCAATGGTCATAAAAGCTGGTGGTGGACATTCTGTAAGTGCTCATCTACAAGAGCTTTCCTGGAGATGACACTTTGATTGGATCATTAGCACCACTACCTAGCCCCACCCAACAGCCTGTAGGGAAGCCTCAGGCCAAACAGCATACTGAGTGGGAACACAGCTGCACCATTCAGCAGAACTCCAGAGCCACAAACACAGCCCTACCCACCAGAGGTCCAGGACCAAGCTTCACCCAGCAGTGGGCAGGCACCGCCTCCTCCTGTCAGGAAATCTGCATAGTCCAGCATCATCTACCAGGGACAAATACCAGAAATAAGAAAACAACTATCCCAAAGCCTGTGGAAGGAATTCACAAACACAGGCCAGACACAGCACTGGGAGCAGCTGGACCCTGACCCTCAGGTGACAAGAAAGGAGTGTACTGCTGAGATGCATAGGATGTCTCCCACAGAGGGCCACCTCCCCAAGGTCGAGAAATGTAACTAACCTACCTAAAAATATAAATAGAAATACAATATAAGGTGGCAGAGGAATATCTCCCAGGCCAAGGCACATGATAAAATCCTAGAAGAAGAAATAAGTGATGAGGAAATCAGAAGTTTATCTGAGAAAGAGTTTAAAGTAATGATGGTGAACATGTTCAGAGAACTCAAGAGGAGTAGAGATACAAAGTCTTTAGCAAGGAGCTGGAAAAATATAAAGAATACCTAAACAAAGTTGAATAATAAAATCACTGAAATGAATAACGCACTAGATGGAACCAAGAATAGACTAAATGAGGCAGAAGAATGGGTCAATGAGCTAGAAGACAGATTAGTGTAAATCACTACTGCAGAACAGGAAAAAGAAAAAGAATGAAAAGAAATAAGGATAGCTTAAGAGACTCTGGGACAACATGAAGGGCACTAATATTCACATTACAGGGATCCTAGAAAGAGAAGAGAGAGAGAAAGGACGTGAGAAAATTTTTGAAGAGACAATAACTGAAAACTTCCCTAACTTGGGAAAGGAAGTCCAGGAAGTGCAGAGAGTCCCACCAAGGATCAACCCAAAGAGGAACACACCAAGGCACATAGTCATCAAATTGACAAAAATTAAGGATAAGGAGAAAATATTAAAATCAGCAAGACAAAAGCAACAAATAACATATAAAGGAACTCCCATAAGTCTATCAGCTGATTTTTCAGCACAAACTCTACAGGCTAGAAGGGACTAGCACAGTATATTTAAAGTGATGAAAGGGGGAAACTTACAACCAAGAATACTCTATCCAGCAAGGCTCTCATTCAGATTTGATGGAGAAATCAAAACCTTCACAGATAAACAAAAGCTAAAAGATTTCAGCACCTCCAAACCAGCTTTACAACTAATGTTAAAGGAAGTTCTCTAGTCATCAAACCATAAGAAAAGAGAACAAAAAGAAGAAAGAGAGAAAAACAAAAAAAGACCTACAAAAGATTGCTTTGGCAGTCCGAGATCTTTTACGGTCCCATATAAATTTTGGAATTGTTTGTTCTATTTCTATGAAGAAAGTCGTGAGTATTTTGACAGGGGTTGCAGTGGATCTGCAGATTGCTTTGGGTAGTACAGCCATTTTGATAATGTTGACTCTTCCAGTCTAAGAACACAAGATATCTTTCCATTCCTTGTATCATCTTCACTTTCCTTCAACAATGTTTTACAGTTTTTAGAGTATAGGTAACCTCCTTGATTAAGCTTATTTCTAGGTAATTTTTTGTTTTTTATGCAATGGAAATGTGTATTCCAGTTATAAAATTCTGATTTTTGAAGTGAAAAAAAAAATTTAATGAAGGGCTGCAAGAGGCAAAATATCCTTCTTTCTTATGGGTGAATTTTATTCCATTATATATATGCATCTTCTTTATCCATTCATCTATTAATATGCACTTAGCATGCTACCATATCTTGGCAATTATAACGAATGTTGCTGTTAATAGTGGGGTGTAAGTATTCTCATTTTGTGATTGGCTTTATTCCTTTGATACCTATGTAAGTTTAAAAAGCTAAAGCTCTAAATGTTCTTAGAAACAATGAACAATACATATATATAAAATTTTTAAATATATGTGCAGTATATTGTGTATGTATATTAACATGCAATATATTGTATATGTGCAGTAAAATTTTAACAATTCTACCTAATAAAACTGAAAAGTGAAAAAAAAGGATGATGTTAAACTGATTAGTATTATCTGATATGTTAAATGATGTGGGAAGCATTATCAACTAAGTGATGCTAAACCTTCTGTATTATATTTGTGTGAATATGTGTTATTAGTATACGTGTTCTAGAAATTATATAAAATTCCTAAAAATCTGATTTGTTCTGGCACAATGTTTTCCCTTATGATTCTAGTTACTATCTTAAAATGTTTGGTGTCACAGGAATAACTAAATTTCCTTGTCAATTGTATTGTAATAAACTCTAATTGAATCCTATAAATTAATTAATTAATTAATTAATGTTCGTTGAATTGATCTATCCTGATTCTTAAAAATCTTATTCCAATTTATCCCGTAAAAAAGTCCGGGAAATTTTACAAAGCAAAGTTTTTAGCAAAGAGCTGGAAAATGTAAAAAATACCCAAACAGAGTTGAAGAATAAAATTACTGAAATGAATAACACACTAGAAGGAACCAAGAATAGACTGAGGCAAAAGAACAGATTAGGGAACTAGAAGATATATTGGTGGAAATCATTACTGCAGAATAGAAAAAAGAGGAAAAAAATTAAAACAGATGAGGATAGTTTAAGAGAACTCTGGGACAATATGAAGCATGCTAATATTTGCATTATAAAGGTCCCAGAAAGCGAAGAGAGAGAGAAAGGGCATGAGAAAAATTTTGAAGAGATGATAACTGAAAACTTCCCTAACTTGGGAAAGGAAACAGCTATCCAAGTCCAGGAAGCTCAGAGAGTCCCACAAAGGATCAACCCAAAGATAAATACACTGAGGCACATATCAATTCATAAAAATTAAGGATCAGGAGAAAATATTAAAATCAGCAAGACAAAAGGAACAAATAACATACAAAGGAACTCCCATAAGGTTATCAGCTGATTTTCAGCAGAAACTCTACAGGCTAGAAGGGAGTGGCATGATATATTTAAAGTGCTGAAAGGGAAAAACTTACAGCCAAGAATACTCTAACCAGCAAGGCTCTCATTCATACTTCATGAAGAAATCAAAAGCTTTGCAGATAATAAAAGCTAAAAGAATTCAGCATCTCCAAACCAGCTTTACAACTAATGTTAAAGGAGCTTCTAGTCACCAAAGCACAAGAAAAGAGAACAAAAAGAAGAAATAGAAAGAAAAGACCTACAAAAGTAAATTCAAAACAATTAATGAAATGGCTGTAAGAACACACCTGTCAATAATTACCTTAAATGTAAATGGATTAAATGATCCAACCAAAAGACATAAGCTGGCTGAATGGATACAAAAACAAGACTCATATATATGCTGTCTACAAGAGACCCATTTCAGAGCTAGAGACACATGCAGGTTAAAAGTAAGGGGGTGGAAAAACATTCCATGCAAACAGAAACCAAAAGAAAGCTGGAGTAGCATACTTATATCAGACAAAATAGATTTTCAAATAAAGACTGTTAGAAGAGGCAAAGAAGAACAAAGACTACATAATGCTTAAGGGATCAGTCCAAGAAGATGATATAACAATTGTAAATATATATGCACCCAACATAAAAACACCTCAATATATAAGGCAATTGTTAACAGACATAAAAGGAGAAATCAACAATAACACAATAATAGTGGGGGACCTTAACACCCCACTAACATCAATGGACAGATCATCCACATAGAAGATCAATAAGAAAATGCAGGCCCTAAATAACACATTAGACCAGATGGACCTAATTGATATCTATAGAGCATTCCATCCAAAAACAACAGAATACACATTCTTCTCAGGTGCACATGGAATATTCTCCAGAATCGCTAGCCTCAAAGCTAGCCTCAGCAAATTTAACAAAACTGAAATCATACCAAGCATATTTTCTAACCACAATGCTATAAGGTTAGAAACCAACTACAAGAAAAAAACTGCAAAAACTGCAGAAGTGTGGAGGCTAAACAATATGCTACTAAACAACCAATAGATCATGGAAGAAATCAAAGAGGAAATCAAAAAATACTTTGAGACAAATGAAAATGAAACACAATAATCCAAAGCCTCTGGGACACAGCAAAAGCAGTTCTCAGAGGGAAGTTTATGCTGATAAAAGTCTACCTTAGGAAACAAGGAAAATCTCAAGGAAACAACCTAATCATACACCTAAAGTAGCTGGAGAAAGAAGAACAAACAAATCCTAAAGTTATTAGAAGAAAATAAACCATAAAGATTAGAGCAGAAATAAATGAATTAGAGACTAAAAAACACAGTAGAAAACATCAATGAAACTAAGAGCTGGTTCTTTGACAAGATAAACAAAACTGATAAGCCTTTAGTCAGACTCAACAAGAAAAAGGGGAGAGGGCCCAAATTAATAAAATCAGAAATGAAAAAGAAGACATTACAACTAACACCACAGAAATACAAGGGATCTTAAGAGGATACTATGAGCAACTACATGCCAACAAAATGACAATGCAGAAGAAATGAACATTATCTTAGAAAGGAACAACTTGCCAAGACTGAACCAGGAAAATATAACAATATGAAGAGACCAATTACCAGTACTGAAATTGAATTAGGAATTTAAAAACTCCTAACAAACAAAAGTCCAGGACCAGATGACTTCAAAGGTGAATTCTACCAAACATTTATAAAAGAGTTAACACCTATTCTTTTGAAGCTATTTCAAAAAATTACAGAGGAAGGAACACTTCTAAACTCATTCTATGAGGCCATCATCACCCTGATACCAAAACCAGACAAAGATATCACAAAAAAAGAAAATTATAGGCCCATATCACTTATGAATATAGGTGCAAAAATCCTCAACAAAATAGTAGCAAATTGACTCCAATAATATATTAGAAGGATCATATACCATGATCAAGTGAGATTTATCCCAAGGACACAGGTAGTTTTTAATATACACAAATCAATCAACATGATACACCACATTAACAAACTGAAGAGTAAAAACCATATAATCATCTCAATATATTCAGAAAAAGCTTTTGATAAAATTCAACATCTATTTATGATCAAAATCTCCAGAAAGTGAGCATAGATGTACCATACCTTAACATAATAAAAGCCATACATGACAAACCCACAGCTAACATCTCACCTGATGGCAAAAAGCTGAAAGCATTTCCTCTAAGATCAGGGACAAGACAAGGATGCCCACTCTCACCACTTTTATTCAACATAGTTTTGGAAGTCTTAGCCATAGCTATCAGAGAAGAAAAAGAAATAAAAGGAATCCAAATTGAAAACAAAGAAGTAAAACAGTCACTGTTTGCAGATGACATGATACTATATATATAAAACCCTAAAGAAGTGACCAGTAAACTACTAGAACCCATCAATGAATTTCATAAAGTTGCAGGATACAAAATTAATATACAGAAGTCAGTTGCATTTCTTTTTTTAAATTTTTTATTGATTTATAATCACTTTACAATGTTGTATCAAATTCCAGTGTAGAGCACAATTTTTCAATTACACATGAACATATATATATTCATTGTCACATTTTTTTCTCCATGGGCTACCATAAGATCTTGTATATATTTCCCTGTGCTATACAGTATAAACTTGTTTATCTATTCTGCAATTTTGAAATCCCATCTATCCCTTCCCACCCTCTGCCCCCTTGGCAACCACAAGTTTGTATTCTATGTCTATGAGTCTATTTCTGTTTTGTATTTATGCTTTGTTTTTGTTTTTGTTTTTGTTTTTAGATTCCACATATGAGCGATCTCATATGGTATTTTTCTTTCTCTTTCTGGCTTACTTCACTTAGAATGACATTTTCCAGGGACATCCATGTTGCTGCAAATGGCATTATGTTGTCGGTTTTAATGGCTGAGTAGTATTCCATTGTATAAATATATCACCTCTTCTTTATCCAGTCATACGTTGATGAACATTTAGGCTGTCTCCATGTCTTGGCTATTGTAAATAGTGCTGCTATGAACATTGGGGTGCAGGTGTCATCCTGAAGTAGGGTTCCTTCTGGATATATGCCCAAGAGTGGGATTCCTGGGTCATATGGTAAGTCTATTCCTAGTCTTTTGAGGAATCTCCATACTGTTTTCCACAGTGGCTGCACCAAACTGCATTCCCACCAGCAGTGTAGGAGGGTTCCCCTTTCTCCACAGCCTCTCCAGCATTTGTCATTTGTGGATTTTTGAATGATGGCCATTAGATGTCAATTGCATTTCTATACACTAACAATGAAAAAGCAGAAAGGGATAGTAAGGAAATGATATCATTTACCATCAAGCCAAAAAGAATACAATACCTAGGAACCTAGGAATAAACCTACCCAAGGAGGCAAAAGACCTGTATGCCAAAAGCTATAAGACACTGATGAAGGAAACTGAAGACAACATAAACAAATAGAAAGATATATGGTGTTCTTGGATTAGATATTATTAAAATGGCCATATTGCCCAAGGCAATTTAGATTCAGTGCAGTCCTTATCAAATTACCAATGACATCCTTCACAGACTTGGAACAAAAAAATGTTAAAATTTGTTGGAAAACAAAAAAGACCTTGAACAGCCAAAACAATCTTGAAAAAAATGGACAGAGCTCAGGGAATCACATTTCCTGACTTCAGACTATACTACATAGCTACTGTTATCAAAACAGTATGGCACTGGCACAAAACACACACAGATCAATGGAACAGGATAGAAAGTTCAGAAATAAGCCCATGAATCTATGGTCAATTAATCTATGACAAAGGAAGCAAGAATATACAGTGGAGAAAAGACAATCTCTTCAATAACTGGTGCTGGGAAAACTGGACAGCTACTTGTAAAAGACTTAAAATAGAACATTTTCTAACACCATATACAAAAATAAGCTCAAAGTGGATTGAAGACCTAAATGTAAGACCAGATACTATAAACTCCCAGAGGAAAACATAGGCAGAAAACTTACAGACATACATTACAGCAATATATTTTTTGAACCAGCTCTTGGAGTAATGGAATAAAAGGAAAAATAAACAAATGGGATCTAATTAAAGTTACAAGCTTTTGCACAGCTAAAGATACCATAAACAAAATGAAAAGACAGCCTACAGAAGGGGAAAAAACACTTGCAATGATGCAATCAACAAGGGACTAATTTCCAAAATATACAAACAGCTCATACACCTAAATACCAAAGAAACAAGAAACCCAATCCAAAAATGGGCAGAAGACCTAAACAAGCAATTTTCCAATGAAGACATACAAATGGCCAACAGGCACA
This sequence comes from Camelus ferus, assembly GCF_009834535.1. Lineage (NCBI taxonomy): Eukaryota > Metazoa > Chordata > Mammalia > Artiodactyla > Camelidae > Camelus > Camelus ferus. The sequence continues at coordinate 51,311,164 of NC_045711.1, read as the reverse complement.
TGAAAAAATGCTCAGCATCGCTAATTGTCAGAGAAATGCAGATCAAAACTACAATGATATATCACCCCACACCAGCCAGAATGGCCACCATTAAAAAGTATACAAACGATAAATGCTGGAGAGGGTGTGGAGAAAAGGAAACCCTCCTACACTGTTGGTGGGAGTGTAGATTGGTGCAGCCACTATGGAGGACAGTATGGAGGTTCCTTAAAAAACTGAAAATAGACTTACCATGTGATCTAGCAATCCCACTCCTTGGCATATATCCAGAGAAAAATAAAATTCAAAAAGACACATGCACCCCAATGTTCACAGCAGCACTATTTACAATAGCCAAGACATGGAAACAACCCAAATGTCCATCAACAGATGACTGGATAAAAAAGATGCAGTACATATATACAATGGAACACTACTCAGCCATTAAAAAGAATAAAATAATGTCATTTGCAGCAACATGGATGGACCTGAAGATTGTCATTCTAAGTGAAGTGGGCTGGAAAGAGAAAGATAAATGCCATATGACATCACTTATATGCAGAACCTATAATAATAATAATAATAATAATAATAATAATAATAATAATAATAATAATAATAATGACACAAATGAACTACTTATTATTTATAACTTAGATGATTGATTTCTTGAATATGTGTAAGCACATTCAACTTTCCTTTATGATTGGATTACCACATTCTCTTGATTCTTATTTTGTAGTTGGCTTTATTCCTTTGATAACTATATAAGTGTAAAAAGCTAAAGATCTAATCTGTTCTTAGAAAAAATAATTAGTACATATATGAAAGCTAAAAAATGTGCAGTATATTGTTTATACGTATTTACATGCAGTATAACGTGTATATATAGTCAAATTGTAATAATTCTACATAATAAAACTGAAAAAAAACTATACAGAAAACACATATTCATTAACAAAATTGTAGAAATGGCTATATCACTGACTCTTAAACATTTAATGTATTTACCAAAAGCAAAATAAGATTACTTAAATATCAGCCTCCACAGTCACATTTGGAATGACTTAGTACTTTTTCAATAGGCTTTACATGCAAAGAAGGTTCATTAATCTATGTCTAAATCATGGAGGAAATCTGACACTTAGGGATCACTTTATAGAATCTTAATACTCTCTTACAGTAAATGAAGTTTCATTTGTTCATTTAAAATGCTGATTTTTTAATATGTCCCTCTGCTCTTCCTCTGCCTCCTTTTCCCTTTAGCCCAGAGAGTCCAGTTCTAAAAACCCATTAACTTGCACAACATGCCACAGAATAGGAACGGTTTTGGCAGGAGGCAGGAATAAGGAATTCTTGCCCTACCACTGACCTTTGTGCCAAATGTAAAGATAACTTCACAATTTCATCCTTTCTCACCATGTTTATGTCACATGATTTAAGTTCACTCATATGTTACCTTTACTTTTTCCAAATAAAAGTTTGAGTTTAACCTGGAAAAAAAAAGCTCTAATCTATTCTTAGAAACAATGATCAGTACATATATGTAAATTAAAAAAAAGTGCAGTATGCTGTATATATTTACATGCAACATAATGAATATGTGCAGTCAAACTGTAATAATTCTACCTAATAAAACTGAAAAAGGAAAAAAAAAGAATGTCCAGGAAACTTTAACTGAGTGTATTATATCATATATCACTAAAAATATAAAATTAAACACTTGCAGGATCTTAGTGTGCCACCATTAGCTGGAAAAAACTCATCATATTTTCTTTTTTGCTTTGGTGGCTAGAAAACTCAATTGAAAAGTTGGTGCTCAAGCACAAAAATATCCTTAAACTGGAATTCTAGTGTCCCTCTGACTTCTGTCCTCCATTTAGTGATTCAATCTTTTGTTTTTGTTACAAAGAATTTTAGACTATTTTAAGTATTGTTTATTGAAGGCTGCCTTTTGAAAGTATGTGTAAAAGGGAGTGGATACAAATCATAAATCAATACAATTGGCAGGACATGTTTCTGAACTTACTCACGAGGTATGGGCATGAGGCATTCTGGGCTCATAGCCCCATGAACATGTGGTCAGAGGGAAGCCAAGATGAAAAGGCCTGGAACTGAAAGTAGTGACTCAGCATTAGAGCTGGCCCCTGAGGGGAAACCATTAGTGGGAAGCCACAATTCAGCAGGACCTGGTGGTCCCAGGCTTGATTGGCTGGAGCTGCAATGCAAGGGACCAGCCCAGAGCATGGGGCATGGAACAGACAGCAGCAATACACAGGGCCTGGGAGTGAGTCCCTTAGGAACACAACTCATCTGATGGTGAGTTGTTAGGAAGAGAACCCGACTTTCAGGGGAAGAGGTTGACAAGATCCAGAAAGGAATCAGAGCCCCTGCTTAAGGACTGGAATCCAGAACCAGAAAGCAGTAGCCCCAGCGTGTAACACTGGAGATGGACATGAAACCAACACAGTGACAGCTATGAAGAGTGAGCAGTGGTGCTGAGATGAGAGGAAGTTTCTGCCTCTGAACGTCATGGACCCCAGACCGTCAGTACATCCTGCCTGACAGTCAGTGGGCTCAGAGCCACCCACAAGCCAATGCAGACTTAGATGAGTATCACGTAACCTTTAGCCTAAAGATTGAAGTCTTCACTCCTTATAGGAAAATGTAATAAGAGACATGGGATGACAATTTCCGGTTTTGACTAAGGTCCTGAGAGAATGCAAGATATGATACGTCAGCATCGATGGGGGCAGTAGGAAGGAGAGCTCCACAGAGGAGGCCAGGAGCCCGAGAAGGTGCCTGAACAGGCAGAAAACAACACGGAGTACAGGACACCTGTCAGCAAGAAGGCAGAAGCCTGCCAAACAGCACCTCCCCAGTGAGCCAGCTCTGGTAACAAGACATGTAAGATGAGAAAGGGGACACCACTTCCTCCCTGCCCATCACAACCAATGCACTTTCCCTTCTCATCTTTTTCTCCCCATTTTACAGATGAGGAAACTAAAACTCAAGAGTGCTACATACCCAAGTCATCCCACTTCACATGGCAGAGCCAGGATTCAAATCCAAGTCCATCTGACACTGAGCTGGTGACCTTACCACACACTGGGCCTTCATGGTATAAGAGGTGATGAAAAGTAAATGAAACTATCAGCCCTCACTAAAGACCCCAGCTGGCCCGAGGTCAGGCCAACCCTCTTCTGCTCCAGGACTTCAGGATGAAAGCACCTTCTCCCTGGAGGGCACGTGATTCCCTGGAGGCTGCATTCCCGTCCTGCATAGAGAAGTTCCAGTCCCCACAGGTGCCCTCCCCCACTTCAGTTCATGGAGCAGATTAGGCTGGCCAGCTCCTCGGGCAGAGGGTTCTGTGGCAGCACAGAAGGGTCAGGGTGCTGTTCCTGATCACCTGACGGCCGGGCCAGGCGGGCAGCCAGAGGCTCCAATTTGGACAATTATACTGCTAATGCACAGGATCCCTTGGGCCCGCCCAGCTTGACACTTCCTCTTCAATTGCCAAACTTGCTATCTGTCTCTCTTTCAGGAGCTGATTCGCCTTTTCAAGATACATAGCTGGCATTTGGGGTTCTCTGGATTCTCACACAGGCTGAGAGTTTTCTCAAGCAGTGTGTAATTGGGAAAAGCTCAGGCCTAAATCAGATGCCTTTCACATGTATTTATTTTTTGATGTCTTTCTCACACAAGTAACTGTGCAGGCATTATAGTGTACACAGAGTTCCCCATCCAAAGAAAAGGCAAAAACATACATCACTAATTATGATGCCAAACTTGCTTAAGAAATCTCTAGAAGCCATGGTTAAATTTTTTTTTTTAAGCAGTCCAATAGGACCTTAAGCCCTCACCCCATACAATCTCTGAGATCCTTTCGTCTAGCAAGTTCTGGGAAGATTGCATCCCCTCCTGGCCTCTGAAATTCTCTGCCTTGTGTTGTGGGTCCCCCTCCCTGTCCTGCTGATGCTGCTACTCACACGAGGAAATCTTTGCCCAAGTTGTTAGTCCAACATGCCTATGTTCCCACAAAAATGCAGGAGGAAGAGCCTTCTCTCCACCAGGTTTAAGACAGTTTTACTCTATGCCCAAGAAGGCAGCCTCAAGTTTCCCTCCAAAGCAGGGTTGGAAGATATCTGAGTGTCACCATCCCAAAGTCTCTCTCCTTGTTAATAATCAATTTGTGTCTCCATGGAGCTCAGATTATTTCAACACAATTTTTATGCTTTATCCACTAAATTTCCTTGCATCTTTGCTGAAATATGTTATCCATAAATGTGTAAGCCTATTAATAGAAGTAGAATTCCTCTCTTTTTAATTATTTTTTCTGTCTGTGTTTTCTATTGTATAATTATATAGCTATCTCTTAAATTCACTGATTTTTTTCCTGCAATATCAAACCTGCTGTTTTTTTCCAACCAGTGTATTTGTCAACTCCTGTATTGTAGTTTTATTTCTAGAAGCTTGATTTGGATCTTTGTAAAATATTTTTCCTGTTTCTATTTTTGAACATAAAATACATGTTTTATTGTCTATTTTCAAAAAATAAATAATCAATATGTGTCTCAAGACAGGAGGAGACTCACTTTCAAGGGGAAATTCTAACCAATGCCAAGAACTTCCCCCAGGGGTGGGTTTAGTTTTCCCCCTCTCTTTGCTGGTGAGACTTGATTTTGGTTTCCCAAGAGTCAACGGTCAATTTCAAAATACTCTTCTCTGACATCCCAAAGTCCATGCCATCCCAGGTAAATAGTCCTCCTGGCAACCTGCTCCCCTGGAGCCAAAATCCTCACTAGAGCAAATGGACCAGGCTTCTTCCTCAAAACCCTATTGCACTGATAGAGCTACACACACACACACACACACACACACACACACACACACACACGCACACACCCCTATTTATAGTTATTTATTTAGGATCACACAAAGAAAAACCTAGAGGCACTGGTCTCAAAAACAGTGAGAGGCAATTTCCAAGTCAAGTCTACGAATGAGGCAGTACTCAAATCAGAAGTCAGGAAGACTGGCAGCAAGTTGTTATGAGATGTGTTGCCACAGGTGTTTCAGAAGTATGGCCGTGAATGGTGAGAAGGTCCTGGAAGTGCACTTTTACATGCTGCTGACCGCGTGACCTGGGGCAGGCCCAACCACCTGAAGGGTCAGTGCAGAGTCAGACAGGGTGGCTGGGAAGGGACAGGCCAGCTAGCCACCAGTGGCCATGGATGTGATGGTTAAGTGTTCCCAGCTCCACACTGAACTGAATCAAGAGCCACTTTCTTTTTCTTTTTTTTCCTTTACATTTTTTTAATTGAGTTAAAGTCATTTTACAATGTTATGTCAATTTCCAGTGTAGAGCACAATTTTTCAGTTATACGTGAACATACATATATTCGTTGTAGCATTCTTTTTCTCTGTGAGCTACCACAAGATCTTGTATATATTTCCCTGTGCTATACAGTATAATCTTGTTTATCTATTCTACATATGCCTGTTAGCATCTACAAATTTCGAACTTCCAGTCTGTCCCTTCCACCCCCACCCCCTTCTTTCTCTGCCTGTGCTTACACAGAGCTCTGTTTCAGAACCGCCCTGAAGGAGGCAGGGACTGGGAGGGATTTGGGGCAGAGGCACTTTGGATGAATTGGTTGTCCCTGAAGTTCACCTTGGTTGATGCTAATTGAATTCTAATTGAAACCACCTATCCAGGTCCCAAGTGCACCTGAAAGAAACTTCAATATTCGGAAGCCACACCCCAGAGAGTCTGCAAGCGTCTCTCTCATTGCACAATTTTACCAAGTAAGTTATTTGTCTATTAAACCTTGATACACCTTTGGAGATTCTGTGGATTGCCTACTAAAGACAAAAAGAGCACAGCGTCTATTTTAGGCTGCCCCACACAAGCTGGGTTTTAACCCGATAGGACTATTACAGTTCATTTAGCATCATCGCCATCCACCATGCTAATTAGGACTTGGGGACTCTTAAAATCACTGGATTACACAGTGTTTCCTCCTAAGCCTTTCTGTGTGTGGTCCAAATCCTTATGAAATTTGTATTCAAAGAGTAAATTGGAGACAGGGAAAGCATGGACTCGAGAGGAATAATTAGAGGTGAACAGGAATCTTGCATTGCTTTATAGGGTAAACAGGCTCTTCAAATAGCCTTTGTTCATTCACTCCACAAACATATACTGAGCCCCCTACTATGTGCAAGGTGTTAATTATCCCAACACTTAGGATACAGCCTCTCAAAAGTATGTATTTCAGTGGAGGAAAGCAAATTCCCAACACATGAAAATGAATAAATGAAATACTCTTGGGTGCTAAGTGCAATCAAGAAAACAGCATAGAGTAATAGGGAAAAGAGTAGACTGGAAAAAGAGGAGGTTAACCGAGGCTGATGGAAAAGGCCCCTCAAAGGAGGTGACATTTGGGTTAAGAGCTGAAGGCTGGGAAGGGATCTGTGAAAAGATCTGAGAGAAGGGTATTTCAGAGGAGGCATAGCCATATAAATAAACCAAGTCAGGAGAGAACTTGGCATGTTTGAGGGTCAGAAAGAAAGCCACTCTGGATAAAGAAGGACAAAATAGAGACAGGTGAGACTAGAGAGGTGGGCAGGGACCAGATCCCATATGGCCCGGTAGGATGTGGAAGAGAATTTGGAGGGTGTGTATGTGTGTGTGTGTGCGTGTGTGTGCGCACGCACACGCAGCGCATGCAAGCAAGCATGTGTACACGCTCTAACCAAGTCTCTCACTGCCTTTCAGAACCCAAATTAAAAATCACCCTCCAGGAAATCTTTCCTGGATTCTCAGTATATATCCTGTACATTATTTAGTAAAGGAAGGGTGATACTATTTACCTGGCAGGAGAGTCACAGGGATTGAAAATGAAATACAAACGTGGTTGGCACTTAGGTCCTCATTATTACCTATAATAATAATAGTTTTTATTGTTATTATCATTACTCTGGCTTTCGTACTATTGATCTTAGTATGGCATCAGTTGCCAAAGGCTGTCTCAGACGTGGTTTTATTCCTCCTGCCTCCCTTCACCCTAAGATACGTGGACCACAACAGAAAAGAAAAACAATGCAGATAACACTCATTTACACACAAGTAACCAAACCCTTTCCTACAGCCAGCAATCTTGTAAAGCTCGTTCATAATGCAAAGGTACAACAAATTCCATTCACATCACAGCTTTCCATTTTCCCCAGCTCATTGCTCGGAGTCACACATTATAAATTGCTTTTTATGTTATCTCTCTATTCCAGTAAACCCTTCCCTTAATCCTTTCACCCTGCCCAGAGCCTGCACTCCTGGGCTGCCTGCAGCAGCCTGCCAGCAACTGGATGGGCTGCTCTTTGTAAAGCTATTGATCCCTATAAACTTCTTTATTAGTGGTCATTACTACTGCGTTTCTAATCACCACTTTAATTAAAGTTTTATCATCCACGTTAAAGAGGGTGTATGACTTTTAATAGGCTAGATGGTTTTGCCTCAGCCATGAAGCAGTCCAGTGAAAGCAGCCAGCAAACTCCTAGTTTCAAGGACTTTCTGAGGCTCCTCTCCCTTCAGGACACAGGCGTGACTGTCTATGAGCGAGAACGGGGACACGATGCATGGACAGAGTCCCCTCCACGGCAGCCCTCTGGCTCCCTGACTCCCAGGCAGGAAGGAAATGCCAAACTCAGCTGTCACAGCAGTGGAACTACCTCCTCACATTACTACAGCTACCCACCTAACTTGAATGGTCTGTAAATTCAGAAGCGGATATTGATTGAGACTCCAAAATCTCCTTTCAGTTCACATTTCTTATAATACCCACTCTAGCTAAACCTGCTCCCCTTACAGAAGTTATCCATTCATTCAAGGACCAAAATAATAAACAGAAGCAATTGCTTCTCATACCAAATCTAGATACAAGTAGAATCATTTGCTGATGAATCTGCCCCCACACTAAGGGGAGTTCTTTGAGGGGAAGGACATGTCTAGGCTGATTGTGCATCTGCAACACCAAACAAAGTACCTGGAACACAACAGGTCCTCCAAGTGTACAAAGGGAAGTTGCCAGCCCTGTCCAGGAGGCCAAGCCTGCAAGGAAGAGTAAAGCTGAATCAGCGAAGGTATCACTCTGCCGAGGCCTCTTTCCTTTTTATTTCTCCAAGAGAAAGAAGTTGGAGTTTGTTCAAAGCAGCATTATTCACAACAACGAAAAGGTGGGAGCAACCCAAACGTCCATCGGCAGATGAGGGGATAAACAAAATGTGGCATATACATCCAGTAGAATAGTATTCAGGCCTTATAGAGGAAGGAAATTCTGACAAGGGCTACCACAGGGATGCACTTTGAAGATGCTATGCTAAGGGAGCCTGTCACAAAAGGGCAAATGCCACACAATCCCACTTATTATGAGGCGCCTATGGAATGGTCAGCTTCATAGAGACAGAAGTAGAATGGTGGTTTCCAGGGCAGAGAGGAGAATGGGGAGTTACTGTTTAAGGAGGACAGAGTTTCAGTTGGGGAAGATGAAAATGTTCTAGAGGGGAGAGTATGGCTCACTGGTAGAGGTCATGTCTAGCACACACGAGGTCCTAGGTTCAAGCCCCAAGACCTCCATTTAAATAAACAAACAAACAAACCTAGTTACCACCCCCATAAAAAAAAAAAAGAAGAAGTTCTGGAGATGTGTGGTGGTGATAGTTGCTTAATAATATGAATGTACCTACATGTCCCTGGAACTGTACACCTAAAAGTTGTTAAAATGTGAATGTTACATTATGTATATTTTACCAGAACAAACAAAAATAGTGGGAGAGCACTTTCTGTGCTTGAGGGGCTGGGAGACATGCTGTTTTTGCAGTTAGCTGGATCTCTGCCAAGTCTCCTCCTCGGGTGCCAGGAGGTCTCCCACATCACAGTCCATATCACAAACTGCATTCATTCTTTCGCTCAGTGGACACTGCGTGCCCACTATGTTTTTAAGAACTACAGCTATATAAACTGCACAGTCTGCATGAGGGCCGTGCTTCAAGGAGGCTGCCCTCCCAAAGCTGCCACCCTTCAGGGCCTGCATGCTCTTGTGTCCCCTTCAGTTCCTACCACACAGAGTCACCCTGGCTCCCTCCAGAGAGGGCGAAATGCCCCTCGCCCAATGCTCCATCACACATTATCCCTGGTCCTGAAGCTGCTCTGCTTCCCAAATCCTACAAGATCCCATTAAAAACAGTCCCTCCTCATTAAAAACAGTCCCTCCTCTGCAACCTGACACTTCTCATTCCAGAACACCACGTCTATGGGGCCACCCTAAGGACAAATACCATCTATCTGCCCCAATGGGGCTAAGGCTGGCCTTGGAAGCAAATTTTAATAGGATGCCTAAAAAACTCAGTAAATAAGTTAAATAATGCAATATTTTTTAAAATGAAAATTAATGCAAAAATACTAAGATGACAAAATTTTAAACAAAGACAGGCTCAGTAAGAATGCCATCTACGCCACCTTAAAGCCCGAGGCCTGAGAACAAACCAGGAATCACTGACCCTGTCTTTATTTAAACATTTCATAGTTTGTTCCTTATGCTTTTTTGCATTGGTTTTTATATTTTTAAATACTGCATTACAATGTTATTTATCTCAATTACTGGGGTTTTTGGCACCCCCTTTAAGTGTTGTGAATGAGGTGCACACCTCACTGCCTCACCTTAGTCTGAGTCCTGCTTCTACATGTCATTCTTCTTTCTCCTCAAAACAACCAGCACTCAAAACCTCTCATATCTGTAGCAGCTCCTTCCAGATACCCAGGGACCCACCTGTTCACCAGAGAGAATGCAGCCTGAATCAGCCCAGGCTCACGCCTGCGGGGGCAGGGGAGTGGGGACATCTCTCCCACTAGTCGGAAAGTGCTTGAGGGCAGATCTGTGCTTTCCTCATTCGCATCGTATCCCTAGCACCTAGCACAGTACCCAGAGCAGGGCAAGGTCTCAAGACGTGATGTCGAGCTTAATTTAATTCCTCTAAGAGCCCCTGGGAAAACATTCAGACAAGCACTTTTACTAGCACACTCTCTGATTTGCCTCATGGCGTTTCAGGGAAGCTCTGTAGTTTCAGTTTTGTTTTGTTTTGCTTTTTCTTTCATTTCAAGCTTCTTCCAGAGGTTAAGCTGCTTTTTAATCAAATGCATTTCCCTTGCAACCTGTTCCTCACATCTTCTCTATTGAGCAGGTCACAGACTTTCACCTGTAATTTCCCCTATTTTCAGCTTTGCCTTCTAAGCCTTCACTGTGGAGTTCATCTCCTGTGGGTAATTTTCAGCTATTCTGTGAGCTCAAGCTAATTCCCATCCCAAGCCCCAACAACTTCTCATAAGCGCTTCAACGTTCACTATTTTATTTCTTTAATTGGATTTTAATGTGTCTCACTAAACCCAGATTTACTTGGAAATTCCTCATCTCATGTTGAAATTGCAAATTGAAGTGACAAACAGCTCACAGAAGGAAGAAGAAACAGGATACAGGCTGGGACAATTACAAAGGGCTGAAACAGAATCAAAAAAGAAAGTGCTCAGAGATGACCCTCTGCTCAGTTCTGGGATCTTCCTGCACTAGGAGAATGTTCCAGGAAGCCCACCTCATGTGCTAGTAACCAAGGGGGCACAGGGCTTGCCCTGGCTGGCCCAGCTACGGCAATCAGACCACACTCCCATTGAACACTGTCATGATAAGGAAATATGTTTTCCTACAAAATAGCCTTTATCACCAGGCACTACCACCTCCACACTGGGAGCTGGACATCAACCAGGACCAACTTTCTCAGGAAGTTAGCATGGGGTATACATTCTTCTATAGCAATACGGTCCACCTGGCCTGTCACAGGTTGGGTTCTCCAGAAGCAGATGCTGGGGCAAAAGTTGTTGGTTGGGGTTTATCACCTACAAAAGCGAAGGAGGAAGATGCAGTATTGGACAGAGGAAAAGGCCAGTCTGCAATGTAGGTGGTGATAAGTCCTTCCTGCGTGGTATCCACGTCAGGCCAAAATGTCCAAGCTCACCTCTCACAGTCACCAGATACAGCCTGCCTCAGGTGAGATGGCTGGCCTGCAGTGGCAGAGCCTGAAGAGGCTGACAGCCAGAGGCAAGTCCTTCTTTGAAGGGCATCTGAGTAAGGTAGTGTCTACCACACAGTGGAAACAGACATGCGTTTTAACAGTCAATGGATTGGGCTCCGTATGGTTCCGAACCCTTCGGTATGGAAGTTAAACTCCCTAGGGCACTAAACTCCTGGAACACCCCTTCCTTGTCTAGAGGTCCATTATAGGGTCAGAGACTAGGGGGAAATGGGAGATGAACTTCAGAGAGTATGGATAAGCAGATCTGGGGAGAAGGGACTTCCAATCTGAAAAAAATTCCTTGAGGAATATTGAATAGGTGTCTGGACTAGACAGATCTGGCCACAAACTCATCTTGTGTAACTCGGAAAATTAGGTTCTCAGGACTTCTGCTGTCATGGACAATTCATGATTTTTCTGACAAGTGGCTCAGCCAAGTACAGCCCCAAAACATGTTTGAAGCTGTTCTCAAGATAAACAGTGGAGTCCCAGCACCTAAAGGTCATGCTGGATCCTGTTCATCAGCTATGGTCAGGCTGAGGACATGTACCAAATGGCATCACTGGCTATTAGACAGGCAAACCATCTTCAAGCCTGTCTTTTATTCATCATTCATCTCTGTCCACAACCTAGATTAAGTTGTAGAAGCTCTCATAGTTCTGCTTCAACCTGAACACCAGAGGATAGTTATTTTTAATTTAATAAAGTTCTATTTTTCAAAGTGTAAGTTGGTGGGACCTGTTCATGCATCTTCACCAGCAGCTGGGACATCTCTACTCTTGGTGTTCCTGGTGTAAATTACTTGAGCTCTGGGTTTTGAAACCAGTTTACGTCCTCTACTAAGGCAATAAAATCAAGGTATCAGGATCCTAGCATGGACAATACCTCTGTTTTTCTTTTCAATCAAGAGCCAACACCTCCCAGTATTCCAGGGATAGCTGGAGTGTGGCGTGCTGGGGATGTAACCTCACTGGCAGCCTTAAACTTCAAATATATAAAGGGCTTCTCAGAAATGGAAAGGTCATGGGTCTCAAACTAGGAACAGATCGAGACCAGGGGAAGTAAATGTGAATCGTTAATAGAGGTGCTTCAGCCTTTCGTTCTGATTCCCCTCCCCTTTGTAGCACCCCATTTCCCCAACCAACCCAACCAACTGTCCATCAAACAGGGCTACTGTGTGAGTGACTGGGCCTCCTGGATCTGTAAGTCCAGTCCATCATCCACCTGCACGGGAGCGAGTTCAAGGTAAGAAGATGAGAGGACCAGGACTTGGGTCACAAAACCATCTCAACTGTGAGTACAACAGGACCAACTACTGGCCATTATACAATGTTACAGTCAAATAAAATTCCAATCTGTAGTCCAGAAAAGTACACACAGTGAAAAATAACATGCCTTTACCTTGCTCATCACTGCTGTCCCTCACTACTACACTCTCCTGGTAAATCCCAGGACTCTTCAGCCTCCTTCTAATCTCTCCAACCTCTACCCTAATCAGCACAACAAAAAGGCCAGGATCTATGCAAGTGACTATGAATACTAGGCACTGTATTATTTTCATCTCTGTCGTGTACCTGATGCCTCTGAATCTGTTGCAAGGTGAGTCACATACACATAGCTGAGGGACAGGATGCGGGCCAAATGCTCAATAAGCAGTGTAGGTTTCACTTCCACCCTAGCTCTTGAGAATGCATCACTGCGTCCCAAGTCATATCTCCATCCTGCACTCAACTTCAGCACATCTTTAGGGTTAGGTTTCCCATATTAACTGGCATCTTTGCATATATGGTTAACATATAACCTGGCATCTTGCCCACACTGGGCCTGGGCTAGTGTTTCCAAACTGCCCCAATAATAAGCATCACATGGGATACTTGTTAAAATTGTGAATCCCAGCCAAATCCCAGACCCAATTCCTGAGACTCATCCATGGAAGGGCCTGGGGAGCTCTATGATTAACAAGTACTCCAGGGAGTTCTTAACACCAGGAAAACTGGGAAACATTTAGTTATGCTTGGACTCTGCCCTCAGAAATTCCAGGGCAGAGTTCCCCAACTTTGGTATTATTAGCATTTTGGAATGGATAATTTTTTGTTTTGACGGACTATCCTGTACACTGAAAGAAGTTTATCAGCATCCCTGGCTTCTACCCACTAGATACCAATAGAGCTCACAACCCAGTTGTAACAACCAAAATTATTCCCAGACATTGGGAAATGTGGGGAGTGAAGAAGACAAAATCAATATAGTTGAAACCACTGGTCTAGAGTGTGACCTGAATACTGTGGGGGTTTTTTCTAAAGTTCTCCCAATGATTTAATGTACAGCGAAGTTGTTTTAGACTAGAGCTTCTCAAATCTTCATCTGCATGGCAGTCACCTGCGGGGCTTGTGAAAAATGCAGATTCTGACTCTGTAGGTCTAGGCGGGACCTGAGAATCTGTGTTTCCAACAAGCCCTGGGGGCTGCTGATGCTGCCGGTCAGCACTGTGATAGGAAGGCTGAAGATCACCCTTAAATTGGGCCAATCATAAGGGCCATTGTATCCAACTGTTTTTATAACAAATCAGGTTTTCCCTGAGTCAGCAAAGAAGAGATCACCATGTTGCAAGGGTCAAACTTGCTAACATGGTCCATGTGGGTAGTATACAGCAAGGCTCCATAAGGAGGCCTCAGTTTATAGAAGATAGGTTTCCCACTATTCTGTCTCCCAGAAAATGATTTATAGGAAAAGCCACCTGCACAGTTCCCCTGAACACCACACTGTTAGCCCTGGGTGCACAAATCACCCAATGGTATGAGGGGTCTCCAGCACTGGCTAGAATCACCCAACTCCCTCCAGGGGAAAGACAGAAAGGGTGAGCACAGCCATAGGTGAATCTCATGTTACCTGTGTCAGCTGAGATAAAAGCAGTTCTCTGCCCCTGTAGTTCTTTATTTTTCTTCCTTAGTACCAATCTTTCCAGGGACAGCAAATGGAAAATGACAGAATTCTTCCAGAGAGAGCGGGAGAACAAAAAGGAAGCTGGGAGCAATAAGTTCAAAGCGAAATGATTCAGTCTCCCTGCCTTTCCTGGAGGATGTGGGCTCTGGCCTAGCCAGGTGCTAGGATTCTGTCAGCCTGGAATTCTTCACTTAAAGCTTCAGGAAGCCAGGGAGACAAGCACAGGAAGAGTCAAAAATTCTTAGTAAACTAGCACAAGAAAGGTGCTTCCTTAACATAATAAACCAAGAGCAACTTAAACATTAAGTTTAACTAAAACAATAAAAACATTCCCATTAAAGTGAGGAATGAAATGAGGATGTCCACTAACACCACCATTATTTATCTTTTTTATTTATGGTTATTAGTCAAGTCATTTTAGCCAGTGATAAGGAAAATGAGAAGAAAAAAATGGTATAAATAGTAGAGGAAAGGGAAAACATGATTATTTATCTGGAAATCCCAGAAGAATTAACTAAAAACTTTTTGATCCAATAAGAGTTTAGCAAGCTGGCTAATTACAAAATGCAAACACAGAAATCAATAACTTTCCTGTCCATGATAAGCATGGGAAAATAGCCTATAATAATTCACATCCTTTCCCAACGCACTATAAGAAAAGATGCATGATGGTTTTAAAGATATTCCACAATTCTTTGACACCTCTTCTCTCAAGAGACAAGGCTTAATTCCACTTCTCTTATCCTCCAACTTGGGACCTCACTCTCTCTCTCTCTGCGTCTATGGAGATGCCCACCTAGTACCCAACACCTGTCAGCAGCCACATGAGAGAACATGGAAGCAGTTCCTCTTCCTAATTGAATCAGAAAATGACCAGAGCCCCAGTCAACAGCTAGACTGCAACCTCATGAGAAAGCCTGGACCAGAAACACACAGCTAAACTGCTTTGATTCCTGACCCACAGAAACCGTTAAGATAAACAATGTGTGAAGGTGCTACATTTGGGGTCATTAGTCACAAGTAATAGATAACTAATGTAGGATTTTTTTGTCACTCCAGTAACCAAGGGTCTCAGCTCCGTTGGTGCTGATCAGAGTAAAGGATAGACAGACAATTAAAATAAACCTAGAAATACTAGTTTGGGTGACAGTAAAAGGACTTGGAGCCACCCTAGGAAAAGCAGAATAGGTCTGGAAAGGAGGAATGGAGAAAGTGAAGCACAGCTGGCCTGATGGGTAAGATAGACCTGATGTAATGTTCCCCTTGCACCATTCTGTGAGCCTTCAGGAAAGATTTCAATTGCTTTTCATACTTCTGAATAGTACGCTTGGTTCTGCTCAGTGTGGCACTGCTGAGACCTTTCCTGTGGTGGTTCAGTTGTATTTGCATGTCAAAAATACTAGTAGTAAACAATTGGAGGTATAATGGACTAATAGGGGGAAATATTTCATTTATAAAATTAACCAAAAATTTTTAAACGTCCAAGAATACAGTAAACATGCAGGATTCATGTGACGTGAGAGATGAGTTGTTACTATGGGACATACAAGCAGATTTGAATAAAAGATAGTCATTCATTCATTAAGTCAACAAACCCTTGGCTGCAAAATTATCACAGAAAATAAAGGGGGAGAAATTTGAAGGGTTATATTGTTTATATGTTAATATGTATTATAAAACAAGTATTGAGTATGACAGCTGTGGGCTTATCATCTATGGCCTTTATTATGTTGAGGTTAAGTTCCCTCTATCCCCACTTTCTGGGAATTTTTTTTTATCACAAATGAATATTGAATTTTGTCAAAAGCTTTTTCTGCATCTATTGAAATGATCACATGGTTTTTATTCTTCAATGTGTTGATGTGGTGAATCACACTGATTGATTTGCAGATAGTGAACCATCTTGCATCCCTTAGATAAATCCCAATTGTTCATGGAGTATGATCCTTTTCTTTTTTTATGATCCTTTTCATGTGGTTGAATTCAGTTTGCTGATCATTTGTTGAGGATTTTTTCATCTGTGTTCATCAGTGATATTGATCTGTAATTTTCTTTTCTTTTCCTTTCTTTTCTTTTTCTTTTTTTCTTTTTTTTTTTTTTTTTTTTTTTTTTTTTTGTGGTGTCCTTGTGGTGTTTGTGTAGTATCAGGGTAGTGCTGGCCTCAGAGAATGAGTTCAGAAGTATTTCTTCCTCTTCAATTTTTGGGAAAAGTTTGATAAGAATAGATGTTAACTCTTTTCTAAGTGTTTCGTAGAATTGACCTGGGAAGCCATCTGGTCCTAGACTTTGTTTGTTGGGAGATTTTTTTAAATTACTGATTCAGTTTCATTACTGGTAACTGTCCTGTTAATATTTTTTATTTCTTCCTGATTCAGTCTTGGGAAATTGAACACTGGTAGGACTCTGTCCATTTCTTCTAGGTTGCCCATTTTATTGGCATCTAGTTGTTTGTAGTAGTCTCTTATGATCCTTTGTATTTCTATGGTGTCACTTGTAACTTCTTTGTCATTTCTGATTTTATTGATTTGGGCCCTCTCTCTTCTGCCTTGATGAGTCTGGATAAATGCTTATCAGGTTTTGTTTTTTTTTATCTTTTTAAAGAACCAGCTCTTAGTTTTATTGATCTTTTCTATTGCTTTTTTAGTCTATTTCATTTATTTCTGCTCCATTCTTTATGATTTTTTCCTTCTACTGACTTTAGGTTCTGTTTTTTCTTTTTCTTAGTTCCTTTAGGTATAAGGTTAGATTGTTTTTTCGAGATTTTTCTTGTTTCCTGAGGTAGGCTTTTATCAGTATAAACTTCCTCTTAGAAATCCTTTTACTTTGTTCCATATATTTTTGGATCATTGGATCACTGTGTTTCCATTTTCTTTTGTCTCCAGGTGTTTTTTTAATTTCCTCCTTGATCTCTTCACTGATCCATTGGTTGTTGACTAGTGTATTGTTTAGCCTCCATGTGTTTGTTTTCTTCAGTTTTTTCTTATAGTTGATTTCTAGTCACATGTCTTTGTGGTTAGAAAGGATCCTTGATATGATTTCATCTTCTTAAATTTATTAAGAATTGCTTTGTGACCTAGCAAGTAATGTATTCTGGAGGATGCTCCAGACGCACTTGAAAAGAATGTGCATTCTGCTGCTTTTTGATGGAATATTTTATGAATACATATATTCCATCTGGATAATCTCTCATTTAAGGCCAGTGTTTCTTGTTGATTTTCTTCTGAATGATCTGACCATTGATGTGAGTGTGGAGTTAATGCCCCCTACTATTATTGTATGACTATCAATTTCTCCCTTTATATTGGTTAATATTTCTTCTACGTATTTAGCTGCTCCTATTTTGGGTACGTATATATCACAATTATTATATCTTCTTGTTGGATTGATCCCTTTATTAATCTGGAATGTTCTTCTTTGTCTCCTGTTACCATTTTTGTCTTACAGTCTGTTATATCTGATATAGGTATCGCTACCCCAGCTTTCTCTTCATTTCCATTTACATGAAATACCTTTTTTCATCTCCTCTATTTCAGTCTCTGTGTGTCTTTAGGTCTGAAGTGAGTCTCTTTTAGGAAGAATATACATGGTCTTATTTTTTATGCATTCAGCCACTCTGTATCTTCTGATTGGAGCACTTAGTCCATTTACATTTATAGTAATTTTTGATAGGTATGTACTTATTCTATTTGGTTAATTGTTTGGGGATTGTTTTGTTGTTCTTTTTTGTTGTTTTCTTCTTTTACCCTCTTCTCTTGTGATTTGTTGACTATCTTTATTGTTATACTTGGATTCCTTTCTTTTTTGTGTGTGTGAATCTATTACAGATTTTTGGTTTGTGGTTACCATAGGTTCATACACAGCAATAAATATATGATTGTTTTAAGCTGCTGATTTATGGTTTCAAATGCATTTTAACAACTGGGCATTTTCACTCCCCACCCCAGTGTTCAATGTTTTTGAAGTCATCTTTTTGCTTTCTGTATCCCTTAACTACTTATTATAGATATAGATTATTTTACTATTTTTGTCTTTAACCTTCCTATCAGCTTATAGTGTCAACCTAGCATCACTGTACTTTATTATATTTTTGTCTTTACCAGTAAGATCTTCCCTTTCATAATTTTTATACTTATAGTTACGGTCATTTCTTTTCCACTTAGAGAAATTTCTTTCAGGTTTCTTGTAAAGCCAGTTTAGTGGAGCTGAACTCTTTTAGCTTTTGTTTATCTGTAAAACCTTTTATATCCTTCAAATCTGAAGGATGACATTGCTGGGTAGATTATTCCTGGTTGTAGGATTTTTTTACTTTCATCACTTTGAATATATCATGCCACTCCTTTCTCACCTGCTAAGTTTCTGCTGAAAAGACAGCTACTTGTTTTATGATTTGAATGTAACAGGTTGTTTTTCTGTCACTGCTTTTAAGATTCTCTCTTTATCTAACTTTTGCCATTTTAACTATAACGTATCTTGGCGTGGACCTCTTTGAGTTCATCTTGTTTAGGACTCTCTGTTCTTCCCTAGATATCTATTCCCTTCCTCACTTTAGAAAAGTTTTCAGCTATTATTTCTTCAAATAAGTTCTCTGGGATGAAGTGATACCTCATTGTAGTTTTGATTTGTCATCACCACTTTGACACAAAGTGACACACGCAGGGACTGCTTCTAATCAGTGACCAAGCATGGCAGCAGTACTAAGGCAGGATTGTTTCTGGGAGATGTTGGACTCTTCTCATGGGCAACTTTGACTTGAGATTCCCCATCAACCTGGTTGAAATGTCTTTAGAACTGTACTGCAGTCTTCTTCCTCCCTCTCTTTTCCTCTCTCTCTCATAGAGGTCAGACCTACACCACAGTCTAATGGCTCTCCCAGCCTCCTCTGGCTCCTTTCCCATTTTCCCTCATCAGTGGTTCCCTCAGTGAATCTCTTTCATGTCTAAGTTATCTTGGCATCTGCTTCCTGAACGATCCAAACTAACACATCTTACTCTAGAAGCAAAGATCTTACAAGCTTTGCAACAAGAAAGCAAGCCAAGTCTTAGACAGGACAGTACCAAATGGTTGTTGTAAAAATTAAGCTCCCTGAGACAGACGAATCACCACTGGATACCCATCACCTGGCTTACAGTGTATTAATAACTCAATAGTTATTGGATGAATTAAATGAAATAGTTTGTATGATTATTAGTTAGAATGGTTTATTCATTAAGATGGTTTATTCATTAGGATGATTAGTCATTAAGATAAAGGCTTGTTTCCTTCTGGTAGTGAAAGAGAATAGAGGAGGGAACAGAAAGCAGATTCTCTCCAGGCATCTGGCAGCCCCCACCCTTCTGTCCATAGGACCACACCACTACCAGCCTCTTTCTCCCCTCAAACCCAGCAGGACAGAAACAGGCCTGGCTGCCTCTTCCCATTCCTATCAGCTTTTTATCCAAAGAAGAGTTTTCATGCTGACATCCCAGCTGGCCCCCATACCTCATAAAAGTTACTTCCATGGGCTGAAAAATCTCTTTCTGAAAGAATTACCCTCATAAAATGCTGTGAATTGGATGACCTGGAGCAGACCAGAGGAATTCTTCAATACCTACTTTTATATATAAAATTTGTAACCTTTCTCTTCTAATTGAAACTAGGTGCTATTGACTGAGCAAAAATTTCAGTAAAGTGTGCTTGGGGCTTAATAGGAGTGAGCCCTTGGTAATCACAGTTACCAGCAGTTCAATTAAGATTCCTAACCAGAAGGAGAAAATAAAATCAGAATCGATACTTACACAGGCACCCAGTTTAAGAACTTTGTGGTGATTTGAACAGAGCCTCCTTCAGCCACAGGCAGCTCCAATTCCCACCATGTACCTGTTTCTCCATCATTTGTCAATCAGAGAACAAAGAAAGAACTTAAGAGGGAAGAGATGGAGAGTCCAGCAGAGAAACAAGAAATCCATCCCAGCAACAACAAGAGAATGAGAGCAGAACTAAGAACCAAACAGAGAGCAAAATAAGTGCCTCCATATAACAGAGCACTAAGTCTTGCCAGTCAATAGTGGGCAAGAGTCCTCGTCTCTAAAACTTGTGAAGAAGTTAGAAAATATCAGGAGTTCTGAAGATTTTTGGTTTGCAAATGAAACTGAGGCACTGAGAGACAAAGCAACTTGTCCAGGATCTTGAAACAGATGAAGAAGGGACTAGAATCCATGCAACGCCTAACAGGTTGATGTCAAGTCCTGATACACAGTGGGAGGGGGAGTTGCGACTTCCTGTTATGGAGCCCTCTTCCTTAGGTAGACCCAAGAAGTTAGCTCCTACTCCAATCAAAGCTTCCATATTTTACCCTGAGTCACCCTCTTCACTGCTGATTGTACCCTCTTCTGATAATGCATGACTAAAAATTCTAAAGAACTGAGATCCCCTCTCATCTGTCCTGTTCTGATTACGCAGAATCTAATGTAGAGGCGGGGTGGTGGGCTAGATGAATTGACCTTTTGCTAATCAAAAAAAAAGGCCAACTCTTCAGAACAACATTATCTTCTCCCTCCCATGATTCCTTTCTTCACAGTGCAATTTCTGGATTCTTTGGGTCATCTGGCATCCTGTACAAAGCTTATCACTCAGTAGGAGGCACTCAGGAGCTGTGCTAACTGAGTGCGTAACTGGGTGAGTGACCAAGAAAGGAATGCAGTGCTGCTCAAGCAGTGACTTCAAAGACAAAAGTTCCTTATGAGGAAATGAGAGCCTGGGAATTCTGGTGGCTGCTTTCAAAAGCAATCACACTTACAAACGCAAAGAGAAAGACAAAAAGAGCACAGACTTTGGAGCTAGATAAACCTCACTCTGAAGTCCAATTTCTCAACAACCAGCTGTGTGACCTCAGTTAAATTACTTACCTCTCTGAGCTCCTAGAAATCATCTATAAGGAGTACATACTTCTCACAGTTGTCACATAGTAAATGTGTTAGCATGTGTGTAATTAAATGAATGATAATGATATATTTTAAACCACTTAAATAAATGAAGTCTTGCCTGCAGAGAAGAATCCATGAGCTGGCAGGCGGCTATGTGCAGCGTGACCTGGCTTAGCTAACAACCTCATAATCATAGCTAACAGAAACACAAAAATAGGCAAATCTAATTGTAAATTTCAGGTGGGCTTACACTTATGGGATATAACTCTTCTCTCTCTCTCCTCAACTTTCAGTAAAGTCTTCTGTGCATACAGAAATTCCCTTCATAACTGGAAAGTGGAAAGAAGACTATGGAATCAGCTAACTTCAAGTTACATGTAAAAACCTGACATTATAAACCCTTAATAAATACTAGTTTCTTTCTCCTGTTTTTAAGAGACTGTTGATGAACTGCATTTCTTGAATGGCTTGTTTCACTCTAACCTCCAGCAATTTGGAATAAACAGAAAACAAGGGAATAAGTGAACAATTACCACAAAGAAAAGCACTGTCTTGTTCCACTAGGCTGCACATGTCCAGCAAATGAAAGCACACAATAGTTTGCCCATCAATTTCCAGTAACACAACATTTTTAAAAGGCTCTTTGAAACAGATGGCTCTCAAATAGCTTAGCTAAAGCCTTGTGTCTATCCTCTCACAGTAACTGCTTGGGAACAAGTGAAATACTTACTTTACTAAAAGCAAGGAAGAAAAAACAGGAAAAACAGAAAACATTTATTTATTTGAGGGATAGCTCATGCAACCCTCTGGAAATCCTAAAGCTATTTTTATGAAACTGAAATTATACAAATCATGTGATGATCTGAAGCGCAGTAGTGCATTACTTGGAGATATGTGGTTTGTGAGAACCCCTCACATCCATGTCTGGTGTGAGGAGGTCCCTACACAACCTTTTGTACCCTTAGATGCTGCTAGTGATAACTGGATCTTCTCAAATTGGAAATGAAAAAAAAGGCTTCTTAGCAGTCCACTTTCTCTTCCCCTTGTACCACCACCTCTAACAACAACAACAACAACCCTGAGCTTCCAACTTGATGGGGAAAAGGACAGCAAGAGAGACATTTTCCTTCCCTAGCTGTATGGGCTGGAGTGTGGTCTTTCTCCTAAGAAGGTCTCAAGGTCAACTTCTCCTTTCTCACAGCCCCATTTTCTTTGCATTCCACTCATCCATTCTACAAATATTGATTGATTGAGCACCTTCTATGTACCAATAACTGTACTGGCATATAGGGATACAGTAGCTATCAAAAAATAAGACTCTGTCCCTCCTGTTATGAAACTTAATAGAGAGAAAAATGAAAGATTTCTTGACATGGGAGAAACCATAAAGCTGTAAATTGGGATTCATTTTACTAGCTATATCATTGCTGATAAAACATATGCACTACTCTGCACATAGGACTTTCCACATAAGACCACTACTTTGCAGAACTTTTGTGGAAATACTTTCTTCCCATGCCCTTGGAAGATAGCACAGAGATAGTAACCTCTCCCTTCACAGAAATCATGCTTCCATATGCAAGCAATGCCAACATTTTATGGATCTGACTAGGTGCATCCATGAAGTGTGGTTGTCCTTTCTCAATGCATACTATGTATCAGACACAAAAATGGGTGTTTGCATATATGTCCTTAATGAGTCCTCACAACACTGTGAGGTAGGAACTACTAATCACATTTGAAAGATGAGGAAACTCAGGTTATGAACACATGAGTAAATTTGCTGAAGATCACACACCAAAAAACCAAAAAATTAGAAAAACAGTCTCACTTACATTTACATCAAAAAGAATAAAGTACCTAGAAATACATTTAACCAAGGAGGTGAAAGATCTATACAATGAAAACTCTTACACTGATGAGAGAAATTGAAGAAGACACAAATAAATGGAAATATATTCCATACTCATGGATTGGTAGAATTAGTATTGCTAAAATGGCCATGCTGCCCAAAGCATTCTACAGATTGAATGCAATCCCTATCAAAATTCCATTTGCATTCTTCACAGAAATAGAACAACAAAAATTCTAAAATTTGCATGAAACAGTAACAGAATTCTTGAGAAAAAAAGAACAAATCTGAAACATCACACTTTCTGATTTCAAACTATATTACAAAGTTATAGTAATCAAAAGTGTGAAATTGGCATAAAAACATACACATAGGTAAGAGGAACAGAATAAAGTGCCCAGAAATAAACTCACAGAAATGTGGTCCATTAGTTTACACAAGGAGCCAAGAATATACAATGGAGAAAGAACAGTCTCTTCAATAAATAGAGTTGGGAGTACTGGACAGCCACATGCAAAAGAATGAAACCAAACCATTATCATACACTATATGTAAAAACTATATTTTGTAATTGGATTAAAGACTTGAATGTAAGGCCTGAAACCATAAAACTCCTGGAATAAAGCAGGTGATAAGCTCTTAACATTAGTCTTGGCAATGGTTTTTTAGATTTGACACCAAAAGCAAACATAAACAAGTAGGACTACATCCAACTAAAAAGCTTCTGCTCAGGGAAAGAGATAATCAGTAAAATGAAACGGCAACCTACTGAATAAAAGAAAGTATTTATAAATCATATACCTGATAAGGAGTTAATATCTAAAATATATAAAAAAGCCAGACAACTCAATAGCAAAAAAATCTGTTTAAAAAATGAAGAGGGTCTGAATAGACACTTTTCCAAAGAAGACATACAGATGGCCAACAAGTACATGAAAATGTGCTCAACATCACTAATCATCAGGGAAATGCAAATCAAAACCACAATGAGATATGACCTCACATCTGTCAGAATGGCTATCATCAAAAAGACAACAAATAACAAGTGTTGGCAAGGATCAGGAAAAAACAAAACGCTGATGCACCCTTGGTGATAATGTAAATTGGTGCAGCCACAATGGAAAACAGTGTAGAGTTTCCTCAGAAAATTAGAACTAGAACTGCTATATAATCCAGCCAATTCTGGGTATTACTTGAAGAAAACAAAAACACTAATTCAGAAATATATATGTACTTCTATGTTCATTGCAGCATTTTTTTTACAATAGCCAAGATATGGAAGTAATCTAAGGGTCCATCAATGGACAAATGGGTAAAAACTTTATATATATATGTATGTATATATACACATACACACACACACATATATACACACATATACACACAATGGAATATTATTCAGCCATAAAAAAGAAGTAGATCCTGCCATTTGTGACAACATGGATGGATCTTGAGGGCATTATGCTAACTGAAAATAACTCAGAGAGAAAAAGACAAATTACCACATGATCTCACTTTACGTGGAATCTAAAAAAAAAAAAAGGAGGTGAAGGCAATAGAGGAAAACTGTTACTAGGCTGTTGACGATAAATCTTGGACAAAGCTATTAAAAAGTCATAGTAGTGGTACAAGAAGACTCTGCTGCTCTCTTCTTGGGAAGGGGCTTCACAGAAAGGGGAGAAGGGAGACAGGGACTCAAGGTAAAAGGAAAAGCTACTGCACCTACTCTATTCCCTACATTGAGGTTTGTTGAGAGGGAGAGAAAAGATGTCTGCAGCCCATGGTAAAGACAATTCAATCACAGCTCTTCTTTATTGGGTACGTGTTAGGTGCTGAGCACATTACTTATTTTAATCATCACAATATCTGTGGAAGTTAGGTAACATTATCTCTATTTTTTAAATAAGCTTTCAATTTCAGAATGGTTTTAATTTTACAGAAAGTTTGCAAAGATAGTGCAGAGATTTCTAGTATATTCTTCACCCATTTTAAGTCTCTTACATTAGCAGGTGCATTCGTCAAAACTAAGCAATTGACATTGTTAGGTTACTTTTAACAAATTTCAGATTTTATTTGGATTTCATCAGTTTTCCCATTAATGTCCTTGTCTTAGACAATTCGGGCTCCTGTAACAAAAATACCACAGACTGGGTGGCTTAAACAACAGATATTTATTACTTACAGTTCTGGAGATTGGGAATTAAATTAAATGATGAAGATGTGGGCAGATTTGGTGTCTGGTGAGAGCCACAACTGTCTTCTCACTGTGTCCTCAACACGTCAGAAGGGGTAAAGGAATTCTCTGGAGTCTCTTTTATAAGAACACACAAAAAAATCATAAACATGTGAGGGAATAGAGGTGTTAACTAACCTTATTGTAGTAAACATTCTGCAATATATACATATGTGTAATCATCACATTGTATAGCTTAACTTATGTATGTTATATGTCAATAATATCCAAAAAAAGATGGAAAAAATAAAAAATAAATTTAAAAAATTCTCCACAACTTAGTGAACTCTGCATAGTTTCTAATTCTTGAGCTAAATAGAATAATTTATATTTGCTGAGTAAATCATGTATTACTTTTAATTTCTAATTTGTTCCTATGTAATCTACAGATTCAATGCAATCCCTATCAAATTACCAATTGCATTTTTCACAAAACTGGAAAAAAATTAATTTGTATGGAAACACAAAAGACCCCAAGTAGCCAAAACAATCTTGAGAAAGAAGAATGGAACTGGAAGAATCACGCTCCTTGACTTCAGACAATACAACAAAGCTATAGTAATCAACACAGTATAGTACTGTCACAAAAATAGACACATAGATCAATGGAACAGGATGGAAAGCCCCGAAATAAACCCATGCACTTATAGTCAATTAATCTATGACAAAGGAGGCAAGAATACACAATGGAGAAAAGACAGTCTATTTAATAGGTGGTGCTGGGGAGACTGGACAGCTACAAGTAAAAGAATAAAATTAGAACATTCTCTAAAACCATAGACAAAAATAAACTCAAAATGGATAAAAGATCTAAATGTAAGATGAGATACTTTAAAACTCCTAGAGGAAAACATAGGCAGAACACCCTTTGATATAAATTGCAGCAATATTTTGGAGAATTCATCTCTTAGAGTAATGGAAACAAAAGAAAAAATAAATAAATGAGGCCTAATTAAACTTAAAAGCTTTTGCACAGCAAAGGAAACCATAAACAAAATGAAAATACATCATTTGTAATGGGAGAAAATATTTGCAAATGATGCAACTGATAAGGCCTTAAATTCCAAAATATACAAACAGCTCATACAGCTCAATATCAGTAAAAGACAAATAACTCAATCAAAAAATAGGCAAAAGACCTAAACAGATTTCTCCAAAGAAGACATACAGATAGCCAACAGTCACATGAAAAGATGCTCAACATCACTACTTATTAGAGAAATGCAAATCAAAACTACAATGAGATACCACCTCACACTTGTCAGAATGGCCATCATCAAAAAAAAATCTATAAATAATAAATGCTGGAGAGGATGTGGGGAAAAGGGAACTCTCCTACACTGTTGGTGGGAATGTAAATTATTGCAGCCTCTATGGAGAACAGTAGGAGGTTTCTTAAAAAACTAAAAATAGAGTTACCATATGGCCTGGCAATCCCATTCTTGGGCATATATCTGGAAAGGATGAAAACTCTAACTTGAAAAGACACATGCACCCCAATGTTCATAGCAACACTATTTACAATAGCCAAGACATGGAAGCAACCTAAATGTCCATCCACAGATAACTGGATAAAGAAGATGAGGTGTGTATATACAATGGAATATTACTCAGCCCTAGAAAAGAATAAAATAATGCCTTTTGCAGCAATGTGGGTGGATCTAAAGATTATCATAATAAGTGAAGTAAGTCAGATAGAGAAAGACAAATATCACATGATATCACTTATGTGTGTAATCTTTAAAAAATGATACAAATAAACCTATTTACAAAGCAGAAATAGACTCAGGCAGAGAAAACAAATTTATGATTATCAAAGGGAGGGGGAGAGATAAATTGGGAATTGGAGATTAACAGATATACACTACATGTGCAAAATACATAAGCAATAAGGACCTACCATATATCACAAGGAACTATATTCAATATCTTGTAATAACCTATAATTTAAAAATTTATAAAAGAATAGATATATTTAGATAGAAATAGATATACATGAACACATGTATACCTGAGTTTCTTTACAGTGAATGTGAAGTATTATATATCAACTCTACTTCAATAAAAAAGGAAAATAATTTGTTGCTATGTAGTGGAAATTTTTAACTCTTTAATATCTATTATTATATCCTCTTTCTGATTCCTCATGTTGTGTACTTATGTTTTCTCCTATTCTTTTTAATTTTATTTATTTATTAAGAAGTATAGTTCATTTATAACATTATATTAATTTCAGGTGTAGAACATAGAAGTTCAATATTTTTATAGACTATGTTCCATTTTAAATTATTACAAAATAATAAATATATTACCCTGTACTGTACAATATATTCTTGTTGCTTCTCTTTTATATATAGCAATTTGTATCTCTTAATCCCTACACCTATCTTGCCCCTCCTCCCTTTCCTTCCCCCACTGGAAACCACTAGTTTGTCCTCTATATCTGTGAGTCTGTTTCTGTTATTTCATTCATTTGTTATATTTTTAGATTCCACATGTAAGTGATATTATACAGTATTTGTCTTTCTCTAACATTTCACTTAGCATAATACTCTTCTAGATACAACCACACAGTTGCAAGTGGCAGAATTTCATTCTTTTTCATGACTGGGTAATATTCCTGTGGGGGTGTGTGTCTGTGTGTCTGTGTGTGTATCACATCTTCTTAACCATTCATTTGTTGATGAACATTTAGGTAGCTTCTATACAATGACTATTGTAAATAATGCTGCTATGAACATCAGGGTATATGTATCTTTCTCTATTGTTTTTTATTTCATTGGATATACACCCAGGAGTGGAATTGCTAGACCACATGGTAGTTCTATTTTTAGTTTTTTAAGGAACTTCCATACTGTTTTCCATAGTGACTTCACCAATTTACATTCCTATCAACAATACACAAGTGTTCCCTTTTCTCCACTTCCCTGCCAATATATTATTTGTACACTTTTTGATGATAGACATTCTGATGTGCATGTGGTGATATTTCATTGTGGTTTCAATTTGCATTTCCCTCATTAGCAATGTTGAGGATTTTTTTTCTTGTACCTAATAACCATCTATATATCTTCTGTGAAAAAATGTTTATTCACATCTTCTGCCCATTTTTAACTGAGTTGTGTGTTTTTTATATTGAGATGTATGAGTTATACATTAACCATATGTAGTCATATCAGTTACAAAATTATCTCCAATTCAGTAAGTTGTCTTTTTGTTTTATTGATGGTTTCCTTTGCTATGCAAGAGATTTTAAGTTGAATGAGGTCTCATTTGTTTATTTTTGCTTTTGTTTCTTTTGCCTTAGGAGACAGATCCAAAAAAAATATTGCTATCATTTATGTCAAAGGGTGATGTTCTGCCAGTATTTTCCTGAGGAGTTCTATGGCTTCACACTTACATTTATGTCTTTAATGCATTTTGAGTTTATTTTGGTATGTGCTTTTACAAAATGTTCTAATTTCATTCATTTACAGGTAGCTGTTTTGTTTTCCCAGCACCAATAATTGCAAAGACCATCTTTTCTCCATTGCATATTCTTGCCTCCTTTGATGTAGACAAAATGACCATAAGTGAGTGGGTTTACTTATGGAATTTCAATCCTGTTTTATTGAGCTATATATCTGCTTTTGTGCCAGTGCCATACTGTTTTGATTGCTGTAGCTTTGTGATATAGTCTGAAATCAGGGAGCATAATACCTCCAGTTTTGTTCTTTTTATTCAAGATTGCTTTGGCAATTCAGGGACTTTTATGGTTCCTTATGAATTTTAGGATTATTAGCTCTACTTCTGTGAAAAATGCCATCTGTATTTTGATAGGGATTGCATTAAATCTGTAGATTGCCTTAAGTTATATGGTCATTTTAACAACATTCATTATTCCAGCACAATAGCATGGGATATCTTTCTAGTTCTTTGTATCCTCTTCAATTTCCTTTATTAATGTTTTATAGTTTTCAGAGCATAGGTCTTTCACCTCCTTGGCTAAGTTTGTTACTAGATATTTTATTATTTTTGATGTGATTTTAAGTAGATTTATTTACTTACTTTCTCTTTCTGATAATTCATTATTAGTGTTTAGGAAAGCAACATATATCTGTGTATTAATCTTATACCCTGCAACTTTACTGAATTCTTTTACTTATTCTCACAGTTTTTTGGTGGAGACATTATATTTTTCTATATATAGTATCAGATCATCTGCAAATAGTGACAATTTTACATCTTCCCTACCACCTTGGATGCATTTGATTTATTACTCTCATCTCATTGCTGTGGCTAGGACTTCCAATGTTATGTTTTTTAATATATTTTTATTGAAGTGTAGTCAGTTTACAATATTCTCTCAATTTCTGGTGTACAGCATAATACTTCAATCATATAGGAACATACATATATTCACTTTCATATGCTTTTTAACCATAAGTTACTATAAGGTATTGAATGTAGTTCCTTGTGCTATACAGTATAAACTTGTCATTTATCTATTTTATACATAGTAGTTAGTATCTGCAAATCTCAAACTCCCAATTTATCCCTTCCCACCCCCTTCCCTCTGAGATAACCATTAGTTTGTTTTCTATGTCTGTGAGTGTGTTTCTGTTTTGTAAATAAGTTTATCTGTTTTTTTTTTTTTACATTTCACATATAACTAATAACAGATGGTATTTTTCAACCTATTTCTGGATTACTTCATTTAGAATGACATTCTCCAGGTCCATCCAAGTTGCTGCAAATGGCATTATTTTATTATTTTTTATTGCTGAGTAGTACTTCATTGTATAAATATACCACATCTTCTTTATTCAGTCATCTGTCAATGGACACTTAGGTTGTTTCCATGTTTTGGCTAAGGTATACAGTGCTGCTGTGAATATTGGGGTGCATGTATCTTTTTGAATTAAGTTTCCATCTTGATATATGCCCAGGAGTGTGATTGCTGGATAATATGGTAAGTCTATTTTTAGACTTTTGAGGAATCTACATACTGTTTTCCATAATGGCTACACCAAACTACATTCCCATCAACAGTGTAGGAGTGTTCCCTTTTCTCCACACCCTCTCAAGCATTTATTGTTTGTGGGCTTTCGAATGATGGCCATTTTGACTGGTGTGAGGTGATATATCATTGTAGTTTTGATTTGCATTTCTCTGATAATTAGTGATACTGAGCATTTTTTTCATGTGCATTTTGACCATTTGTATGTCTGCATTGGAGAATTGCTTGTGTAGGTTTTCTGCACATTTTTGGATTGAGTTGTTTGGGGGGTTTTTTGTTATTAATTTTTATGAGCTGTTTGTGTATTCTGGAAATTAAGCCCTTGTCAGCCTCATCTTTTGCAAATATTTTCTCCCATTTCATATGTTGTCTTTTTATTTTGCTATGGTTTCCTTTGTGGTGCAAAAGCCTATAAGTTTAATTAGGTCACATTTGTTTATTTTTGCTCTTATTTCTATTACCAGGGTAGACTGCCCTAGGAGAACACTGCTAAGATTTACATCAGATGATGTTTTGCCTATGTTTTCTTCTAGGAGATTTATTGTATCTTGCCTTTAAGATTTTCAGCCACTTTGAGTTTATTTTTGTGTATGGTGTGAGGGAGTATTCTAACTTCATTGATTTACATGCTGCTATCCAGTTTTCCCAACACCATTTGCTAAAGAGACTGTCTTTTCTCCAGCATATATTCTTGCCTTCTTTGTCAAAAATTAATTGACCATAGGTCTGTGGGTTTATTTCTGGGCTCTCTATTCTGTTCCATTGATCCATATGTCTGTTTTTATGCCAATACCATGCTGTTTTGATTACTGTAGCTCTGTAGTATTTTCTGAAGTCTGGGAGGGCTATTCCTCCAGCTTTGTTCTTTTTTTTTTTTTTTTTTTTCAATATTGTTTTGGCAATTCTGGGTCTTTTGTGATGCCATATAAATTTTAGGGTTGTTTATTCTAGTTCTGTGAAAAATGTCCTGGTTAATTTGATAAGGATTGCATTAAAACTGTAGATTGCCTTGGGCATTATGGTCATTTTAATGATATTGATTCTTCCAATCCAAGAACATGGGATATCTTTCCATTTATTTAAGTCATCTTTAATTTCCTTAATCAATGTTTTGTAGTTCTCCATGTATAAGTCTTTCATATCCTTGATGAGATTTGTTCTTAAATATTTTATTGTTTTGGACGTAATTTTAAAGGAGATTGTTTCTTTTCTTTCTTTTCCTGCTGATTCATTGTTAGTGTAAAGAAATACAACTAATTTTTTATGTTAATCTTGTATCCTGCTCCTTGTAGTTTATTTTATACCTGATAATTTTTACCTCTTAATCCTCCACCTCCATCTTATCACTCTCCTTTCTCTCTCCCCACTGGTAACCACTAGTTTCTTCTCTACATCTGTGAGCCTGTTTCTTTTCTGTTATATTCTTGTATTTTTTAGCTTCCACATGTAAGTGATATCTTACAGTATTTGTCTTTTTCTGTCTGACTTATTTCACTTAGCATAATGCCTCCTAGTCCATCCATGCTGTACACCAGAAACTAATACAATATTTTAAATCAACTGTACTTCAATTAAAAAACAAACCAACAACCCAACTAAAATATGGGCAGAACTGAACAGACACCTCTCCAAAAGAGGGAATGCAGATGGTCAAAAAGAACATGAAAAGCTGCCCAGCATCACCAATATCAGGGAAATGCAAATCAAAATCACAATGAGACACCATCTCACACCAGTCAAAATGGTCATCATCAAAAAGAACACAAATAACAAATGTTAGCAAGGATATGAAGAAAAGGGAACCCTCATACACTATTGGTGAGAATGTAAACTGGTGCAGCCAACATGGAAAACAATATGGAAGTTTCTCGAAAACAGAACCACGATATGGCCCAGCAATTCCACTCCTAGGCATACATCTGAGAAAAAAAATATATTAATTCAAAAAGATACATACACTCCACTATTAACAGCAGCATTATTTAAAATTGCCAGGACATGGAAGCACCCCAAGTACAGATCAACAGATGAATGGATAAAGAAGATGGAGCACATACACACAATGGAATACAACTCACCCATAAAAAAGAGGGATATTTTGCTATCTGCAGCCCTTGATTCACTTTCTTTTTTTTTTTTTTTTTGCACTTCAAAAACCAGAATTTTATAACTTACATAAATATTTCTACTGCATCAAAAACAACAAAATACTTAGAAATAAAGGGGTATAACTCAGTGGTAGAGTGCATGCTTAGCATGTATGAGATCCTGGGTTCAATCCCCAGTATGTTCATTTAAAAAATAATAATAAAAATTTTTAAAAACTTGGAAATACATTTAACCAAGGAGGTTACCTATACTCTGAAAACTGTAAATCGTTGATGAAGGAAATTTAAGATGATACAAAGAAATGAAAAGGTATTTTGTGCTCTTAGTTTGGAAGATTCAACATTATTAAAATGGCCATATGACCCAAAGAAATCTACAGATCCAGTGTAACCCTGTGAAAATATGACATTTTTCACAGAACTAGAACAAACAATTCCAAAATTTATATGGAACCATAAAAGACCCCGAATTGCCAAAGCAATCTTTTGTAGGTCTTTTTTTTCTCTTTATTTTTTTGTTTGTTTGTTTGTTTGTTTTCTTTTCTTATGGTTTGATGACTAGAGAAGTTCCTTTAACATTTGTTGCAAAGCTGATTTGGTGATGCTGAATTCTTTTAGTTTTTGTTTACCTGCCTAATTCTGTTAACACTGTTATTACTAATGCTTTGAACACTTTAACTCATAAATTACTTATTTCTGTTTTATTAATTGTTTTTCAGGAGTATTTTCTTATTCTTTCAATTGAAAAAAAGTCCTATGTCTTCTTATTTTGCCTAACTTTCTCTGTCTCTATGAAATTAGATGAAACAGTTACCTATTCTTGTTTTGAAGGGCTCCATTGTGCCCAGTGGCTTTGGTGGGAGAGCTGGATCTGACATGAGCCTGGGTCACATCTTTCTCCAGGTTATTCTGGTATCTATCACTTTGGGAGGTGGTAGAACTGGAGGTGGAGAGACTAAATCTGGAAGCAGGTGTTAGCTAGGGTTTCTTCTCTGCTCAGTGGCAACACTACCCTGTTAGGGATAGGGGTGGGCCCCAAGTTGACGGAGCAGAAGCTCTGAGGGTCAGATTCAAGCTTGCTGCATTCCCTTTACATGTGTGTGCTGCCCCTTCTCAGCACTGGCACCCTTGCTGCAGAGCAGAGTGGTGCTGGAGAAAGAGGGGCTGGAGCAGGCACTCGTCATGGGTCTGGGCACAGGCTGTGGTGGTCCCAGCCCATCAGATTTCCAGGTTGCTCCCAATGCATTGCTTCCATAAGTACCAGTAATGGCTGTACCAGCCCCATTCAGATGCCATTCTGGATCCAGGCCAGCTCCATTCATCACAAATGAGCACTCCCCTCAGCCATGGCAGCCCTTGCCCTAGTGTGGAGCTGTACTGTGAAGCAAGCAGGGCTTGAGTGGCTGCTCAGCTCAGGCTGGGACCTGTGCTGGAGTAGTCACACCTAATTCTTGATTGGAATTGCTTGCAACTTGTCTATTATATTACAAAATTTTCAAGTTTTGTTATAACATTTGTTTACTTTACATTAGGTCTATTTTGGTTTCCTAATTATTAAATTGTTAATTAATTGAGAGATTTGTATGTAGTTTATTCCTTGCTTAAAAGCAAGGTATGCATTTTCTCTGAGTGCAATTTTGGCCATGGCCTATAAGTTTCATATCTCGTATCCTCAATGTCATTATTGGCTAATTTGAGTCTAACTATACTTTTTATATCCTTCTTAATCTAAGAATTATTTAGGTAAATGGTTTGCATTTGTTACATTTTATTTTTAATTTTCAAGTGGTTGGAGTTTTATTTCAACTTTTTATATAGTACTGCACTTGTGCCAGTGTTGAATATGACCTGTGCAATTTTCCTGTTTTGTGATTTGAGAGTTTTATAGCCCAGTTTTTACCCTATCTTTTAACCCTAATGAAAGGAATAGATAAAAATTTAGATCTACTGCTGAATTTCAGAATCTAGCAGACTGAATGAAGGAGCTAAAACTGTAAGATTTTCTTTGCCATACTAGAGTGGTCACCAAAAGCTGGCTGGGGAGGTGCCCCCCATGTTTTGCCTGACAGAGACATCCACACCGAGTGCAATTGGTGAGTACATACCATGCTGACACAGGACACTTAATGGGCTTCTTATTGCGGGATTTAGCTATGCCTCTCTGCCTGCAGTCAACCCTTGCCTCCACTTGTCATCCCTCAGAATGAAAGGATATCACTGATATCTGATAAAGTCCTTCCTACTCTTTACCCAGGCAACTTGGTTTTAAGCATAAAAGGAGTCATGAGTCCAATCAGACTTTTGTTTGATCCATATTTGGCAGAAAGTCTATGGTTCCTCACATATATATGGCTATAAGCATTCCTAGTGCTCAGTGCAGGTTTTTCCTACTTTTTATACCTTTGGCCATTTCCATGAAGCTGTCCAATGATTGAAACTAGATCTAGGTGCTAAAATTACTAACATGCTTAGACATCCTCCTTGTCTTTTTTTCTTTATCTTTTTCTTTTTTCAGCCACTCAGAACAAAAGCCTATTGGTGAAGTGCTCATTAAGGTAGAGGTTATATTTCCTCTTCAGACATGTACTTATAGTCTAAGGATATGAAACTAAAGGCATTAAAAGCATAAAATAGATAAACAAGGACCTACTGTATAGTACAGGGAACTATATTCAATTTCTTATAATAACATATAATAGAAAAGAATCTGAAAAGAAAATATATATATATGTAAATCATCTTGCTGTACACCTGAAACTAACATTGTAAATCAACTACACTTCAATAAAAAAAAAATTAAATAAATAAATAAATAAATATAAGCATTGAAAGCAACTCCATTACATAGTACAGAATGT
Source organism: Camelus ferus (assembly GCF_009834535.1). Lineage (NCBI taxonomy): Eukaryota > Metazoa > Chordata > Mammalia > Artiodactyla > Camelidae > Camelus > Camelus ferus. The sequence goes on along the minus strand of NC_045711.1, from coordinate 51,276,172 downwards.
GCTCTGCCTAAGAGCCTGGTTTTAGTTGAGCTTCAAGATCACACTCCATTCCTACCAGAACAGCAGGTGCCCCTTAGTCACCAGAGCTCACTGTCAGTAATATCTCACATCTGAAAATAAATCTAGCTTTCAGCAGCTGACCACATATGTGTCTCTGAAACTATGGCAACAGAAAGTCTTTTTACCTCTGTGTCCCAGTTAAAAGTGTTCTGTTGGCTCTAATTGGGGTGTTGGTCTCCAAAACTAACACATTCAAGCAATCATGTAAGCCTCAAATGTCACCATTACATAATTTGATATGTCCTATGCAAGTGGTTAATGAGTGGCCAAACCGAACAGTGTGTGAGGTTAAGGTTACAGAACACAGCTAGATAAATCCACTTTTGGATCCTTTTTCTCTTTACAAGTTTTGACAACTGATTCAATGTTGGGGGGAGGGAGAAAAATGATGGAGATGTCAAGTATGAGTTTCTAGGAGGATAGAGGAGCTTTTAATAGAAATGGGGAGAAAATACTTGAAGAGTAATTTTCATGAAAAGAATGACACATGAGGGGAAATGTGTTCAACTCTACCTTATTAAGATAGCCAGATGACTGGCATTGAACCAGAACATATAATGTTTGAGTTTCCTGCCTGGTCGAGGAGAAGGCAGAAGGAGAAGGAGAAAAAGAAGAAGGGAAAGACTAAAGAGAGGAAGAAGAAGAAGAAGCCAGAAGGGAAGTAGGAGGAGGAGAGGGGAGACAGAAAAGGAAAAGGGAAGGAGAAGAAGGAGAAAGGGGAGGAGGAGAAGAAAGAAGAAGGAAAATAATTAAGTAGTAATATGAATGTCTTTTTTGATCATTATACATTCAAGTTTGTTTTATCTTGGTTTCTGATTGATTCTTAATCAGCAATAGTATGGAACAACTCAGCTTTTAGTTTCTCCTCTGCTAAGTATCAAATGATCTCTAAACAAAAACTTAAAATATGCACTTGAAAAGATCCTGGATCCTTTGGTAATGTGGAATATCCTCTGGGAACATGAATAATTTCACCCTCTAATAATCTGTATACTAACATATTCAAAACTGTTTTATAATGCAAGTGGCAATTTTCTGGGGAATTAGGGGATATTGATATAGAATTCTTTTTGGATAATATCAGAGAAATATATCTGACTACAAATAACATGAACATCAACTTACACTGGCTTATTCAAGTCAAGAAATTAGGCTGTGGCTGACATGAATTCAGTAGCTCAAGTGTGCCAAAGCCAAAGCCCTTGCAATTCTCATGGCCTAATGGGCACCTCATGGTGACAAGAAGGCTATTCTACCTCCTACGTGGGATCCAAATGCTACACAAAAAGAAGAGATTGAAGAGAGAAATGGCACATTATTGGGTCTTACCCTGCTGTTATGGAAATTTCTCAGAGGCCCCATCCAACGACTTCCACTTATAGAACCGTATCACATGATCATTTCTGCAAAGAAACTTGGGAAATGTTGGGGGGTGTTGTATATTTTTTTTTGAAGCATAGTCAGTTTACAATGTTCTGTCAATTTCTAGTATACAGCACAATGCCCCTACCACACATGAACATACATATATTTCTTTCCATATTTTTTCACCAAAAGTTACTACAAGACATTGAATATAGTTCCCTGTTCCACACAGTATGAACTTGTTGTTTATTGGATTTTGCAAGAATCCTCCTGTATTTCAAAGCAAGGGGCACTCTGCCAGAGTTCAGCAGGTGTTCTGTGCTATTCAGTGGTTTGTAGATGTAATTCTTGGTGTATTTGTTGGAGAGGGTGAGCCATGAGTCTCTCTACTCTGCCATCTTAGCATCTCCAGAAATGTGAACTTTTAGTGGACACATAACTACATTTTAGCTGGAGTTCTGTTAATAATAAAGAAGGGAAAATGAATATTGGGTAAGCAACCATCATCTCTCCTCCCCATCCAACACACCTAAAAGGTCTGGCATCTTTATGTCAGCCATCAGGCAACTTTCAATCCAGGTTTTCAAGAGGCCAGCCATGCATAATCTATCATTAGAACAAAGAAATTCAATTCAAAACCCCTGATATCAAATCCTGGCTCTGCTACTAGCTCTGTGATTTAGGGCAACTAAGTTATTTACTTCTATTTCTCATCAGTAAAATGAGAGAGCTTAAATGAATCATTGTAAAGATCCTGAAATTTTATGCTTCTATTTTATAGCTTTACCCGGTATCTAGCCAAGTTACATAATATTGTTCTCCTGGACCCTATTTCTCACACTTTGTTAGAGGCAGATAGGAGAACACTACTTGGTCTTCTACCAAGGACCTATGAGCAGCACTGCTTCAGGAATCATATTGCTTTGGAGAAATAAAAATAGCTCCTTCTAAGTAGGGGAGGCTGGGGGATTAGAGTGTCATAGGGGTGCTATGGTCTGAATGTTTGTGTTTCCTCCAAATTCATATATTGAAATTCTAATGCCCAATATGATGGGGGGCAGGTCCTTTGGAAGGTGATTAGATCAGCAGAGCCCTCATGAATGGGATCGATGTTTATAAAAGAGGCTCCAGAGAGGTGCTTTGTCCCTTTCATGTGACAATATAATGAAAAGTCTGCAAGCCCAAAGCGGACCTTCACCTGACCTTGAGCTTGAGTCTCCAAAACTGGGAGAAACAAATTTTCATTGTTTATGAGGAAAAAAAAAAAAAAAAAAACCAAAACCTCCTTATGTTCCCAGTAAAGAGAAAGGTGGAAGGCAGTTGTAGTTCTAAGGTGACATAACTTATTCACTCCAGCAAGGTCCCTGAGCTGTGTGTGACCAGCACACCTGTGTCTAATGTGAGAGGTCACTCATGGAAGTCAAAGATGAGATTAACTCTACTAAGAGGAAGAAAGGCAGGATTAGCTTCTGCCACCACCATTGCACACAGACTGCCAGGAAGACTGCTAGAAGAGAAGAAAAAGTACAGGGAGAGAGAAGGGAAGAGTGAGAAAAGCTTAGGGTAAGGTGTAGTCTTGCTCAGTTATACAACACTGTGAGGGTCCACAATGTTTTCTTTGGTAAATTTATACACCAAAGGGGGAAAATTCACTTTCCTCCCACTCCTTTCACTCAGAAACCTCATCTTCAAGTAGCTAAACACACTTTCCAGTAAGCTGGTAAAAGGAAGGAGTGTTCCATTTGTTATTTGCAAGAGGGACCAATTAATTACACTCTGCATCAGGGACCTGTTTTACAAGTTACACTGTTGTGGGTGAACCTCATTCAATCCAGAGGAATTTCACCCTCTACCTCTCTCTCCCAGCTCCACCTATCCACTCTCACTGCATCCAATTTACTGGTGAATAGAGACTTTTAGTAGCTGCCTCTGGTTAGCTCATAAATTAGGCTTTGAAATGCATCTATGACTTTATATCACCATTTTTTTTAGTTAAGGAATAATAGAGAAACTTGGCCTCTGTTGGAAATAATTCTCAAAGGAATACTGCAAATAAAAGAATGAAAAGTGCCCCTTTCCCATGTAAACTACACAAGCTAGAACTAGACCTACCAAAGAGTCTGAGAGCTCTCTTGAGTTTCTAAAAACAGAAAGATTGCTTAGACCTCTGAAGAGTCATAAAAGAAGAAATAACCGAAACTTCATCTAGATGCAGAGAGCTTCTTCATTCTTTTGGACCTGTATTTCGCATCTCACATCAAAGTGAAACCACAAAAGTCTCCTAAGAATCCATGTGAGAAAATAAGAATTGCACAAAAAGCCTGGGAGTTTTAACTTCATTAAAAATGCTTCTAAATCTTTGAAACATAGCCAAGTTAAAAGACAAATTATAAACCAGGAGGGAAATGTAAATGATATTACAGATAAAGGCATAATTCCTTTAACATATAACTAGCACTGGCAAAATCAATAAGAAAAATACCAACAATCCAGCAAAGGAAAAAACATGGCAAAGAATAAGAACATGACTCTTCACTGACTAGGTAATACAAATGAATAACAAACATACGAAATGCTCAAATATGAGGACTCAGCTCTGCTGGGAGGAACAGAGACACTGACACTTGCCCTCCCTAAGCCCAACTTTGCCTTCAGGATTAAGTTTTGATATGTAGAGTCATTTTGGTTAAAAAAAAAAAAAAATACCACTCCACACTATCCTGCCTCCAAATCACATATGGAAAATACGAGCTAGAAATTGTACAGCGTATTTGCTGTGATTCCGGGGTTACTAAGGCTCAGCAAAGTGTTTCCCAGGTTGCCCACCCATGTGTGAACTCCGACCTGCTCATGTGGCTTACAGACTTCCCTGCTGAAAGGAAACAGGTGGGAGATAAATAGCCACTGAGCCTTCTAGTTGTTCTTTGGTGTGGGGGTCAATAATGGCAACGTTGTAGGCTGCACCCTGCTAAGCCATTTACAATATACTATCGCAACAGCATATATTTGATCTTGTCAATAACTCAGTAGCGTAAGAAAAGGGGCTATGAGTCCAATTTCATAGCTACCCCTTGAGTGGTGGAGTCACTACTTAAGTCCAAGTTCTGTGATTCTAAATCTTGACCATTTTCCAGCACCCTACACTCTATGTATGTAAATCTGTAAGGTCCTTTCCTGAGACGGCATTCTGGCAGCAGGAGTGGAATGATAGCATAAGGCCATGAACTCCTGGTGTTGCTAGGATTGAAGGGAGGATGAAAGGAAAAGTGCCACCATTGACAAAACAGTGCTGCGGCAGTGATCAGCCATGCTAGAGACACATTAAACTTGACCTACAATTTCATTTGCTAATCTGAAAATAAACATGGACATTTCTAATGCCTCCTCACCTCCCAGGTATACTGTGAAAAGAAAGTAAACACCTCAGTGTTTCACAAAGAGGGATCGCTGGAAGTTTCTGTGCATCCATTGATTACAAGTATTTGAGTTCACTCATGTTCTCACCCTCATGGTGAATCCACTCTTTACCCTGCCCACTGAGTTTTCATTTCAATGACTGCATTTTCATTTCTACAAGTTCTCTTTGGCTACCCTGTTTCATTCTTTCCACTTCTTTCTATCATAATTTTGATGATTTCTGAGTATACTCATGTCACAGTCTTCATCTGACAACTCTGAAAGTAGAAGCTCTTGAGGCTGCAGTCTTGCTGTATGTTTTGCCTGAGGACTCTTAGATATGGCAGGTGATTTCCTCGTGCATTTTGTAATTCAGCTGTTGAGCTCAGTTTTAGTGGGGCTTTGTCTGAGTGAAGGGTCCATCCATCGTTCTAAGGTAGTTTTGTATTTGCTTCTGTTGTCATTCCAGCAGTATCACCTGCCTGCCACCAGGGGCATGTTCATTTCTCAGCTTAGCAGCCCCAAAGACCATACAGTTAGAATGACTTAGAATGTCAAACTTGTGCAAGGAGTTCAGAACTCAGGAGGAGACAGATAAACTTCACTACAGGGTCTCTACCAGTGGGTGGGATTTTTTTCTACCTAACCATTTGCACAAGTGCATAGCCTTTCAAGTACCTCAAATTTTTTTCAGTGGCCATAGTTCCAACTCCCTGCTGCACAAGGGCCAAAGACCTCATGTCTATGTGAGTTTAAAAAGCCAAATTCTTACTCTCACATCCCCAAGGTTGCTGGACCATTAGCACTTGCCTTCAGTTCCCTGTTCTTAGCCCTGGGGATTCCCCTAACTTTCAAGGTATTTAAAAAAGTGTTCATTATATTCTATTCAGCATTTCTAGGTGTTTTCTAGTGGAAGGTTTCAGGCTACTCAAACTGTGATATTACTGGAAGTGAAACCACCAGTCACTTTGGACACATTATCCAATTTAATCGTCACCCGATTCCTGTAAGACAAATAGTCATAGTCTCATTTCATAAATGAGGAAATTGAGACTCAGAGAAGTTAAATAATTTTTTCAAGGTCACCCAACTAATCCTGACCTTGAAAACCATATTCTTTTCTCTGTACCATATTACCTCTCTGAAAAGCTAGCCTATTTCCTCTACTGTGTCTGAAAGGAGTCCAGAGCTTGTGAGGACTATGTTCCAAAGAGTTCCTTTGAATACTCTCCTTGAAGAACACTATTTTTAAAAAATAGTTTCTGGCAGGGTTTCATTATTAATTATAAAGGTGAATGGTAAGCCAAAAAATTATGAAGCCTGAATGTGGCTTGACACCACCTTGGGGGAAAACATCAAGAATCACTGAATAGGTTTATGTCTGAGCATACTGAGCATGCGAGAGAGATAGACCTTCCCTCCCCAGGCAGCTGGCCTCATTTTATACAAAGGTGGGTCAGCAGAAGTTCTAGAGGATTGGCTCTGCCTCAAATCTGTAGCAGTAAGTGGATACAGGAGAGGTTAATGTCCATGCTGTAGAATCACAAAACCAATGAAAACCTGGATCACTGGGTTAGAAACTGGCCCAAGGCCAAATACAAAATATAGTCATAACTGGAGTCTTTCCAAGTAGAAAAAGGTTATTAGTGGAATCACATTAATCACAATGATTAATGTTGAAACCCAAGCTTTTTATTATGTAAAAGACTCAGAAGAGAACATTGACAGGAGGAACTAAAAGGTTCCAATTTTGCAGGAAATAGTGAACCAAAGAGGGACAGTAAATATTCAGGATGTGATCTGAAAATCAGAAACCTGGATGAGTCACACAAATCATGCTTAAAAGCTGCTTATGTGAAGAAGTGTGCCAGAAAGCAAATGTGCCTACAGATGGCCCATCAGGAGGCAGTTCGGTAGCCCCCGAGTGCTGCAAGGGCAGACAGACCGAGGGACAGGGCAAGGGGAGTGGAGAGCATGAGCCCAGAACAGGGACCTGGCCATTCACCAGACTCCAGAGTCCACAGTCTTCACAACTCTGTTCCCCATACTGGTCATCTTGGAATTCTAGAGTTTGAAAATCTCTTACCCCAGATGTGTAGAAGCGGAGGGATGGTGCTAGGAGAAACTGCAAGAAACAGTGCTGGATCAAAACAAAATTCACAGACCAAAGCTTCATCCCTGAATCCCAACCAAGCTAGATGACAGGTTGGTGAATGCTGAAGGAAATGTAGAAGAATGAGGCCATTTGAAAACAAAGAAGAAAATTGACCCTGGAGAAAATCTAAACTGGAATTAGGTGCTCAGAAGGTTTTTGATGATCTGACCATTAACACTGGTGTGAGCCCAAAATGATGGGCTCCTCAAATTGAGAACAAAGCATTAAATAATTTTCCCTGCCTTATATTTTATAGCAAAAAAAATCTGGAAGAAGAGAGGCAGACTGTGTCTTTTTTTTTTTTTTTTTGCTTTTTGCATATCTTTTTTTATTGAGTTATAGTCAGTTTACAATGCTGTGTCAATTTCCAGTTAGAGCACAATTGTTCAGCCATACATGATCATTTCATTGTCACATTCCCTTTCACTGTGAGCTACCACAAAATCTTGTATATATTTCCCTGTGCTATATAGTATAATCTTGTTTATCTATTCTACATATGCCTGTCAGCATCTACAAATTTTGAACTCCCAGTACGTCCCTTCCCATCCCCCTCCCTCCTGGCAACCACAAGTTGTACTCTATGTCTATGAGTCTGTTTCTGTTTTGTATTTATGTTCTTTTGTTTTTTGTTTTTTTAGATTCCACATATGAGTGATCTCATGTGGTATTTTTCTTTCTCTTTCTGTCTTACTTCACTTAGAATTACATTTTCCAGGGACATCCATGTTGCTGCAAATAGCATTATGTTGTCGTTTTCAGTATTCCTTTGTGTAAATATACCACTTCTTTATCCAGTCATCTGTTTATGGACATTTAAGCTGTTTCCATGTCTTGGCTATTGTAAATAGTGCTGCTATGAACATTGGGGTGCAGGTGTCATTCTGAAGTAGGGTTCCTTCTGGATGTATGCCCAGGAGCGGGATTCCTGGGTCATATGGTAAGTCTATTCCTAGTCTTTTGAGGAATCTCCATACTGTTTTCCACAGTGGCTGCACCAACCTGCATTCCCACCAGCAGTGTAGGAGGGGTCCCTTTTCTCCACACCCTCTCCAGCATTTGTCTTGTGGACTTTTGAGTGATGGCCATTCTGACTGGTGTGAGGTGATACCTCATTGTAGTTTTGATTTGCATTTCTCTGATAATTAGTGATATTGAGCTTTTTTTCATTTGTCTATTGATCATTTGTATGTCTTCCTTAGAGAATTGCTTGTTTAGGTCTTCAGCCCATTTTTGGATTGGGTTGTTTGTTTTTTTCTTATTATGTCATATGAGCTGCTTATACATTCTGGAGATCAAGCCTTTGTCAGTTCATGATTTGTAAAATTTTCTCCCATTTCGTAGGTTGCTGTGCAGAAGCTTGTAAGTTTAATTAGGTCCCATATGTTTATTCTTGCTTTTATTTCTATTGCTTGGGTAGACTGCCCTAGGGGAACATTTTTGAGATGTATGTGAAATAAAGTTTTGCCTACGCTTTTTTCTAGGAGGTTTATTGTATTTTGTCTTATGTTTAAGTCTTTGATCCATTTTGAGTTCATTTTTGTGTATGGTGTAAGGGAGTGTTCTAGCATCATTGATTTACATGCTGCTGTCCAGTTTTCCCAACACCATTTGCTGAAGAGACTGTCTTTATTCCATTGTATATTCTTGCCTTCTTTGTTGAAGATTAGTTGACCAAAAGTTTGTGGGTTCATTTCTGGGCTCTCTATTCTGTTTCATTGGTTCATATGTCTGTTTTTATACCAATACTATGCTGTTTTGATTACTGTAGCTCTATAGTATAGTGTCTTTTAAAATTAATTTAATCATGCTTGTTTCAAAAAGGATCTAAAGTAAGTCACAGTAGTAAAACACATGCACTAGGCAGTTAAGTAAAGATGCTTGGCAAAGCCTGGCTTGCTTGTGATTAAACTCATTTCCTCTTCTTTCTGAGTATAAACTAGACCACATTTCCCAGCCTCCTTTGCAATTAGGTATGACCTTCTATGCAAATAGGAATGACTGTGATCCAGCCAACAAAATGTGAATAGAAGTATGTGTGCCATTTCCAGGGGCTGGCCTATAAACACCACCAGGTATGGATGGTTTTTTTCATCTTCTGGCTAAATGCAGGATTCTCTGAAGCCCAAAAGTAGAATGACTCTAGGTCCCTGGTCTCTGCTTGTGGGACAACTACCCTGTGATTTGGAATACCCATTTGAACTTTACATGAGAAAGAAAGAAATTCCCACTATGATGAGCCACTGGAATTTGGAGGATTATTT